>NC_051182.1:170737524-170771960 GCF_013339695.2 Rhipicephalus sanguineus | reverse complement strand
TCCTCAAGGTGTTAATTCCGTAACCGAGAGCCACCTATGATCTATTTAACGCTTCTTTTATCAATGCCTAGCAACAGTTTATTTAACTTTGAAGACTTGTCTGTCGATGTACAATTTTATAAAATGTACAAACAAACGGCCCCTAAACATAGAACGCAGACGACAAGCCTGCATTCACTCTCGCCTACTTGTCGTCTGTTTCCTTCTTTCGCCGATTGATTATGCCGTATACGTTAGTGGACATTTAGTCTAGGATATAAAACACGTGAATGAGATCCGTTTATAAAAGTATTGTTTTAGACAAGCGTCATTCATGGAGTCGTATCCGCTTTTTAGCCCGAAACCTCGCTGAATACTCGCCAACACAAGCCTCGGAGACACATGTGCATTCATTCCCATCGCGGCACAGCACCCCTTAGGAAATTCGCTTAGACGGTGACGCCATGTTTCTTTTATTATTCTCGAAAACTATACGGTGCAACGTGCTCACAACCTAAATCCCAGTTATTGCACAGGCGTGATATTCAAAGAGGTAAGAAGGTAGAAGACTACCACGTCTCGGATGTCAAATTCCTGCCACAAGATGACCCTGTCGAACAGAGTTTCCTACGATGTTCCTACGAGAGAACTCTCGCGCTAGTGTCTATGGGAGCTGCAAGGTATGGCGCTTCAGCCAGCATGGGAATGAGTGGTAGTACACGGATTTGTCTAAACTTCGTTATTCGGCTCCGCTTGGCTCCGCGTCGCCTGCATCCGCTTTGTCCGAAAGTCAATGTTCAGGTGAAGTCAGCACTTCCACTTTACCACTTTAACTTTTTAGGCTAATCAATTCAAATCTGGTCACGAAGTTCACACGATCTGTTCTTTTATCTAAAACGAACGCCATAACAGGGCAATAAACAAAGCAACAAGTGCGCTCGAGGCCGTGAGCATGAAGATTAGGCAAATTCGTGTACTACCCATCATTCTCATGGTGGCTGAATAATCCCATCGCCAGAGTTCCCTCTACGCATTTATAGGGAACGCTATGGGCGATGGTACAGTTTACGTTTTATTCTAAGGCTGTCACAGTCTATATGTAGAATCTTGTGTGCTGATGTTACATTCCAAAACCTATTTAATTTTCACCTTAACGCCTCAAAAGCCGTGAACCAAATCCAGGTGAGATGCAGATCAACGCTTCATCTTCACGTTTGCATCCACTGTGAATATTTTATTTTTCTCGGATTTGACAAACACATGGGAAGGGTGGTGGGGTAAGGCTGACCCGCAGATAGAGAACCCGGCGCACGCGTGTGTAACTCAGGCATATATTGCGCAGGAAACGCGCCAAGAAAGCTCGCCGCCGTGATCAACACTCTGGTGACATGGTAAACGCAATCCGGTAACATGGCAACGTTAGAAATTATTACAGACAACCGCGCAAGACTACCACTACCGACGCGACGGCATTTCCGCCGTCACCCCCATCTAAGAATGGAACTGCCCGAGCGCGACGCGCGCATCAGCTCCAAAGGCAACGGCCACAACGGCTAGTCTGGTTCGCGCGTCTCGCCGCGGAAGATGTCTCGGAGTGTCGCCTGACGTGCCTTCCCGTGGCCCCCTCCGATCGCTGCAAGTCTGCTGGGATCTCGCGCAAGCCTTTTTCACAAACGCAGGTACGACGTCTTCATTTTCCGTTACACGCTATTTTAGCAGCCTGGATAAATATTACGAATACCGTGATAAGGTGAATGCGCGCCAGTTTCCCGTCGCCGTAAAAGTCTGCATCTCTCGGTCAACGCAGCTGGTTCGCTATTTCCCATTGACCTTCGTGCAAATCGAATGTGCCCTCCTTTCCTTCTAGAAACAGTGATTATTTTCTGTGAAGTGAGCGCGACTCTTTTTCGAATATTGTTAGTGAGAGTTTTTGTAGGCAGGCGAGAAAAACACCTTAGGCCACATCCGTCGAATTCTAAAACCGCTACGGACCTTTCTAGAAAAAAGGACGCGTCCACTCCGGCATAGGGGCTGCCGGCATGCTGAAGCGCTGATCGCCGGAGTTTCGGCTGTTCGTCTTGGGTGGAATGTACAATCTGTGCGTTAGTTGATGCCTTGAATAGCCGCTCTTTCAACCCTTTCTGAAGCTTTAGTCATGGCACGTAGAAGGCGAATGGCCTTGCGTTGGGGAAGTCGCCCCTCGGTCAGCTGACGATGGACGCGCAATGCCACCTCCCAAGCGCTTATACTCTCGCTCTCCGGGCTGAGAATTCTTGCTTTGCTCCCATGGCCTCACGTTTCTTATGCTTTAGACGCCCGCCGCGTTATTCTAGCCGTTTGGAAGCAAAGCTTGTTATAACAATTACAGTGGTGTCGTCGTCCGGGAAAACACAAAAAACTCCCTTTCTTGAAAAAAGGTCGCTGAACGGTCACGCAACGAATCCAAGAAACGCTGAACGACCCGATGCGGCGCATATATGTGATTTGATTTCTTGTATTTGCATTTTTTGAACGTTTAACTTGAATGGAAGACATTCTGTTACGTTCCGGCGTAGCGTCTATTTAAGATGACGTAGCCGTTGATTACGCGCAGACACTTTCGCGAACGACTATACACTTCCGCGATATTGCCTTGTGATCGCTGTAGTACGCGGTCAGAGGCTCGCGATCGTAACGTGACACAGGCTTCTTGCAAACGTGAGACCAATGCAGGGACGGTGTTGCATCGTGGGTCTTGGTGGCGTCACTTTTAACGACTAGCCAACTAGCATAGTCTAGCTGCGGGCACGATCGCGTACGGCAGCGTCTTCTGCCGTGCGCTGCACCCGCGCTCTACACTTGGTGACAGCCGAGATTGCATTGCCTGACGAGAATGCATGCAGACTTATACAGTTCGACTGGGTAGCGTGGCGTTGCAGTTCCCATTGTTCTCATGGGTGCAACTTCGAATGTAAACTGGTGTTCTAGGATACATATGTCGAGCGTATTGTACATTGTGCGCGCAGACAGTGCCATTTTTCAGGTTAGCTTTCCTGCTGTGCGTATTCGGCGCTCACAGAAGAATCGCTGAGCCATAGCAAGCTTCACTTAAAAGCCAAGCGCTGGCGAGCGTACAGACATGTGGCCTTGGAAGGGTGCGCCGGTCTCATGCGTATTTCTATGCGTCTTTTAGCAGCGAAGCTCGTTAAGAAATCGTTCCTTGTCCGGGGAACCAAAAACTCGGTCGGGTATGCGCCAGAGAAAACTGGGAAGCCCTCCTACAGAGAAAAAACGAAATAAATTTATTTGCGAGGAGGAACTCCGTCGATCGTGTAAAAAGCTATCATCATCATGAGAGCAATAACTCGGCCTGCACGCCCTGTTCGTCTTCTTCCCCATCTTCTGCTTGGCTCTCAGAACGAGTGCGCCATTTTGCCCGGCGTGGGATGCAACAACTCGGATGGGCTAGAACGAGCAGAAAGCTAGAGGAAGATCGAGGTAGAAAGAAATAGAGAACTAGAGCGAAATAAAGGAAACAAAGACGAAAATATATAAAGACATAGGGAAAGGGAAAGACAGAAATGGAAAAAATCACGCCATATCCACGAAGTGAATGATAATTGAGGAGCTGCCTTGGAGATAACCGGGTAAACCGGGAATGCTCCATAGAATTCCTCGACTTTCATACAAAGACGTCACTTCTTTTATAGTAGCGATTCTGGTCCGGTTGTTGTCGAAGCACAAGCGGTCGCAGGCCTTGCAGCTGTCGCCGAACGTGTGGTCGAGGAAATCGAGGAAGTGTGGTTTTGCCTGCGCTAATGTCATCATCAAGGAGCTCGAAGAGCAAGAGGAAGAAGACTCCTCTTTCGCGCGAGCTGCGCCTGTAGCGGTCGCCTATGGAACTAAGGTTACGCTTACGACGTGGGACATAAAAAAATAGAAATAAAGAGAAAGAAGGGCCGCCCAGATCCGCTTTTCCTTCCGGCTTGGTGCGGTAGCTGCTTTAATTTACAGCGAAAGCTGTTAACAGATTACAACCGTAACCACTATCACGCGGAAAAAGAAAAAAAATGAAACGAGAATAAAATTTCTAGGCGTCAACCTGGGCGACGGATGCCACCGGTGGTGCCTGTTATTCTTTGCTTCCACTCACCACCTACCTAGCCATTGGTAAGCAGCCACTCTGTGCTCACGGCCACGGCTCTGGTAACAGTGACGGTGTTTGAGGCCCTTGTATATATTACAGCGAAAGCTGTTATGAGATGACAACAAGAGCCGATTTTGGCGCCGCAGTTGTCCGCTGCCGCCGCTCGTATCCGCTCTCGCGCAAAATAAGAAAAACTGAAAATAGAAACAAATTCTAGGAACGGATTGGATTTGAAGCCGGGCCCCGCTGCATGGTAGTCAAGTATTCTACAACAGGGCCACACTGGTGCTTGAAACGTCTTGCAAAAATGCCCTATACAGGTCTCATGTCGGTCAAGCAATCGTGTTAACATATGTGATATAGCGTCGTAGAAGAGTAAATTATAACCAGACGTCACACAATATGAATTGCGCAACGAGTTACCGGGTCGTTCATTGCTTCCAATCCTTTACAAAAAAGTTCACGCATAATTCTTCATCGTAATCAGCCACAGCACAACAAAGTGCACATAATGACTTACTAATGGATAGCGGATACGTCGCTCATCCACAGAATGACGAATAATGGCATAGTGGGTGCTTCCCTATTTCATGAAAGTTACGATTATTTATGGCGTATGGGTACCTTGCATGTGTACTTGCATTAGTTGTCCCAAGAGAGTCGATTACAGGCTCTGGAAAGGCCGCTCTTCCAGCTTTCGCTGTGACTGTGCTGCGTGTTCCGCGCAGACCTGGCGATTTTTAGATGCGAAGTATCTTAAGGCGGAGCTCAATCCGGTGGTGGTGGTGTGTGGCGTGACCACCCTTACTGCGCATGCGCATACCCTCTCCACACACCTCTACACTCACCCTCTCCCCCTCCCCTTCCCACTCCACTTTCCCTCTCCCCTTTCCCTCTCCCCTCCCCCTCTCCCCTCCCCCTTTCCACTCTTCCTCTGAAACGCGGGCTAGACATGCCGAAATTCTCTCCTGCGCAACGCCGCGATGAGCTCGAGCGCATGCGCGTCCCCTCCCCTTCTCCCTCCTCTCCTACGCTGCCCCCCTCTCGCCCGCCTGTCGACCGCGTTCCCCGCTCGCCCTGTGAGAATTAACGGCCAGGCTAGATGGAAGATACGACGCGCGTAGCGTCCCTCTTCGCGTTCCACGACGCGAGGTCGGTAGCATGCCCAACGAACGCCAACGGAACGCGATCGTGCAAGTGCTCCGGCTTCGCATCGCCTCATGGTCCCCTTTAGCGGGAGATGGTGTAATTTTTCTAATAATTGCGGCTGTCTGGATTGTGTGCGTGTAGGCGATCAGCCGTTTCTGGCGACAATCGGATGTCTTAACAGCGAAGCACTTCACGAAATCATTCGTTGTCGGGCAAATAAAAAAGTTGTCATTAGCATAAACGGGTATGTGCTACTGAAATTGGGTAAATCCCAATACTTATCACTGGTCCACTTTAAATGAAGAAGGCACGAGGAGACTGCGTACCCGAAGCGATAGAAGGCCTACGCCAACGACGATGTGCACGAGGTGCGAACGCTTGCTTTCAGAGCAAGGTTCTGTCTCTGCAGTTTGGACATCCATGCCGCGTCTGTGACTGTCCGTGGTTTATCTCGAACCTATCGCCGCTGAGAATCAACGTAGAAACAACCTATCATCACTAAGCTAACGCCTAGCAACGACCTAGAAGCAACCTAGAAACAACCTGCAATACCTAGCTTAGGCCTAGAAACAAGCTAGAAGCAACTAGATTTGTCTTCATAGTCTTCCACTTTCGCTGTTTCTAGCCTTGCGCGACTTAGTGCAAGCCTTGCCAAGTTTTTTTGTGTTTTTATCCTGGGGACTTCTCATTTCACGACGCCACATTTCATTGTTGCCTGGATGTGAACGCATGAGCATTGTTATTGCCTGTAGCAGCTCAAGTGTTGCCCTTCTACTTACGGAGATGAATGTCCAATTCCCGGCATGAACGGAGGAAATATATGGTGGTCGCGCTTCAAACGCGCTTGCAATTACACTCTTGTATCTAGGCCTAGCACAATATTGCTATGGACAGCCATCAAAAGACAAATAAGTTTGAGAACACGACGATGATTTGGAGACTGTTTCGTGCCGCTGCCTTAGGTTCAAGTGCCCGAGCACTGTCCTCTTATTGCACTTGTGTACAGCCGCTCGTCGGCGTCTTTTCGCGCAACAATGTCTCGGAAAAGTACATAAAAACTACTCCTTCCTGATATGGGGTTAGTGAATACGTGCAGCAAAGCGAAACGTGTTAGCGAAAGCGCGTATCCCCGTCAGTCGATTGCTTCTGTGCCTGCCTAAATATTTGGTGTTGCCTGCTGTAGTCGTTTTTTTTGTAATATTCCCAGCATCAATGCAGAAGTTGGCGTACCAGACCTGAGGGGAATTCCATGGGCCAGTAACTTTTCTGGCGTGGAGTGAATTGTTGGACAGTTTAACAGGGAAGATTGTGCTCGAGTCCTTGCTCACCTGGCTCATTTTCGTTTGTCACAGACAAGATAAAAAACGTATCAAAACACACATTTGCTATAATCTCTTCTTTGAGTTCAAATGGACACTAATCTGAATTATGTAAAAACGAGATAAACATCGAAATTCTGCTACGAAGATGCGACTTTCGCGGTAACACAGTTTATTTCACATACTTTTAAAGCTTTGGCTGTACTTCTGGAGGATTCTGAGCGCGCGGCGGCTGCACGCCACCGCGAGCGGAGCTGCACATTCACGGCAGTGGCCTCAAGTGTCCCCGCAACGGAAGCAGCTCGCGCGCTTGCCTGCTGGTTCGCTTTCAGCAACTCTTCTTTGCGTTCCACTTTGCACAAGGCACTGAGATGCCCCGCCCCACCAGGGAGCACTGTTTCGTTCTTACTGGTTCTAGGAACCGTATTGGGAGCGGATCCGGTTCAGAGACGTGGCCGATGGCTGGCATGGTTGGCACGCCAATTTCCGCGGAAGTTAAACGTCACGCCCTCTAGTTCCCGGAGCGGCCGAGAGATGCGTCACTTTCTGAAAGGCGCAATAAATTCATTATTTTCCTGCAGTTTACGCCTGAAAACAAGATGTGTTAAGTAATTTCAGCACACAAGCTTTTAATTGGGCCGGCAATCTCGGCGTCGAATGTTCTGTTCAGCATACCACTTTAGGTCGTGGCTTACCGAGATTGAAGTATGATAGGTGATTTATCTAGTTCTTTATTACAGGCATCCAGCCATGGCAAAAGCTAAAAGACGGACGTCTCAGCAGCCCTCCAGCCCTGTTCCAAGCTCGACAGCAGACAAAGTGTAAGTTGTCTGTGTGCGCCACTTTTCTCAAATGTTATAAGATGTTTCTTAGTGCTTTTTGTTCAATGCAGGCTATTTTTATTTGTACAAATTCCTGCTTTCTATCGCGCATTTAGTCTTCGTGTTTTACTAACTTCAAATTAGCATGGACAACCGCAGTTTAATATTATACTACATAATACACATTGGAGAAGTTGCGAGGTTATTATATGCGGTCTCTTTTTTTTGCGACAGTAATAACGTAATAACCTAACCTCCACCGATAGTTGCAGAAGTGTGTCAAGCTATACGCGATCTGAAAGCCGTGTTTAAACCGGAGTTTTAGCCGGAACTAAAGCCGAACCAATATTGCCAGAACGTGCCATAACCCGACGTCATCCTGACCCGAAAAAAAGATCATAGTCTTTACTGGTTCAGCTTAGAAATGGTTCAGCAAATATATCCAGATCGAGAGCCCGACACCATATAGCACGATTAGCCCCCTGCTTCTCCGATTAGCAGATCGTGACTGGTAACGAGTACAGTAGTCTACGTGAATGGCAATGAACTGTAGGCATGGGCTGAAAGCTATGCGGATATGTTATGCCTAGACACTTCTACTTCGGAACTAAGCCATACCACTGGCTTTTCGCATCCGAAACATTGTTCGCAAGATCTCAGGGCTCCCAATATAGCTGCTAGTTATATCTCTAATATCTGAGTCATCTCATGACACTGCACTAACCGTACAGCATGCGAACGTTTGTTTAGGTAATCGTGGCCTATTAGCGACTTCGCAAAGACAGACCAATGATTAATAAAAATATTTAAAATTTTAATTAGTTGGACTAGCAACGAGTGAGATTCTTGTTGCTCTTCAAAGCACATCCGGTCGAGCGATTGCTTCCGGTTCTCCGGAAGTTCAAAAAAGTCTACTAAAAATAAAACGTATGAAATCGATCATTCTCGTTCAAATTAATTATATTGAATACATCTGATATTGTAGCGTAAGTTTACATATTATAAGGGCTATTTAACTATCCGGATAATTAGTTCAAATTAATTGAACGAGTTCATTGAAAGAGAAGACTCCTTTCAATGAAGGAGCATGCCGCATTACAATGAGTATCGCTTGTGTTTACGAATTAACAGCCTAATGAGGAAAAATTCAGTTCTATTCGTGCCCATTTGGTTCAGTTTTTAGTGATCTGAGCCGCGATACAAAATGTGTCAAAACAGTTTTGTTATAATCGCTCTGTTCTTTACTACGCCTTCTATTTTACTAATGTTCAGTCCTGATACGTGATTTCTCAACATTATTTCATACATGATCTCTGTACTATTTTTCTGCAGGAATGCAGCTGTGACCAAAGCGAAACGACAGGCTTGTCAACCATCCGAATCCTCCTCTGACCAAGGTTCTTCAGGAAGAAGCCGCACGAATAGAAGGCAAGGCTCCACTGTATCGGTGTGTGACAAAAAGTTAGTAATCTGCTTGCATCATGCGTTCCTGAAATGTGCGAAGTTTAGTGTGCGCGTCATTCAACCCGAATTTCGTTTTTAGTGCGAAGTATTTCTTAGCGCACTACACCGACTTTGAGCGTATCTATCTATCTATCTATCTATCTATCTATCTATCTATCTATCTATCTATCTATCTATCTATCTATCTATCTATCTATCTATCTATCTATCTATCTGTCTGTCTGTCTGTCTGTCTGTCTGTCTGTCTGTCTGTCTGTCTGTCTGTCTGTCTGTCTATCTATCTATCTGTCTATTTATCTATCTATCTATCTATCTATCTACCTATCTATCTATCTCTCTGCCTACGACCTTGTGTTCTCCTCGCGCTTCGTTTTATTGCTAGATATCGCTGTTCTGGGTCATTTTTTCACTGTTCTACGTTTGCGCGCTCACATGCGTTACATTAGCAAAATATTGTACTTTAATATTTAGCAACATTACCTGAGTCTGAGTCTGAGTCTGAGTCTTTATTTCAGACATGCATACAAAAGAATATATATATACATGGCTGAGGAGGAGGGAAAAAAAGCCGCACAGTCGCGGCTTGACATTGCTCCCTTCCCCCCGTATACATCGGCACTGCGGTATGCACGAAACAGAAATAGCACAGGATAACATTGTAGCATAACAAACAAGAACTCCAAAGCAGAAAAAAAGAACACGGTGCACAATAAAATGGGTGACACTACAAACACATTATATCTCCAGATATATTCAAATAAAGTTGCGTACACAAAATATAATTAAGGTGCACACATTAAAAATCAAAATCACAAATCATCATCAAAAATGTACACATTAACGAAATAAGTTTCGAAGAGAGTTAAAGGAAAGTTCGCGTATCGAGGTGTGAGTAAAGCCAAACTTGTTAAGCAAGGAAGGTAATGTATAGCTTAGGGTTTGAAAGCCGTAGTTAGTACGTGGGTGAGGCACAGACCAGTACTCGTGGTGTCTTGTAAGGTAGCAAAGAATGTTGGTGTGGAGGTTAGCGACTTCACATAAGAACAATATGCCGCGTTCAATCTGTGATTTGTAGAGCTGTAAAAGACGATGATGGTACATGTTGGTAAAGTGCATGATATGGTAGGTGGTAAACAGTGGTTCAGAGTGCGTTCTGTAAGGCACGCCAGCAATCGCTCTAAGCGCATTTTTCTGCATAGAGACTAGTTTACTAATATTTGTTTTTGTTGAACTTCCCCATACCAATACGCAATATTTTAACTGTGATTCAAACAGGGCGTGGTACAACGTAAGCTTTGCCTTTTCTGGCAATAGATGCTGGAATTTTCTCAAAACGCCAACTACACGTGCAAGCTTACTTTGAAGATGTTCTATGTGACTATCCCAGAGCATGAATTCATTAAAGTAGACTCCAAGCGTTCTAACTGTGTCAGTAATTTCTATGGCATTTCCTCCTAAGGTAAGTGTGGCTCTGACAGAAATAACTTGATTTTTTGCTCTGAAAAATGTTGCTTTAGTTTTATTGGAATTAATAAGAAGGGAATTTTTAAGAGACCAAGTATGTAACTTATTTAGGACGATATTGGCCCGATTGACTAAATCATCTGCATTTGAACCCGATAAGAATAAGCTCGTGTCATCTGCGTATATAATATATTGAACACTAGTGTCTATTTCTATCAAATCATTAATATAAATAATGAACAGCAAAGGACCAAGCAGGCTACCCTGAGGAACACCATGTTCTACTTTATTACAGGACGAGTCGTGGTTGTCGATAGCCACATACTGAGTACGATTACGCAAATAACTCGATATTAAATCCAAAGAAATACCTCTGACACCATAAGCTGGAAGTTTTAAAAGAAGGGTTTTATGATTAATTCTATCGAACGCTTTTGAAAAATCTATAAATATTCCTAAAGTCAATAGTTTCATTTCTATATTATGAAGAATAAGTTCTTTTTGTGTGAGCAACGCAACTTCCGTAGATGATCTTTCCCTGAAACCAAACTGTGTATTGGTTATCAGCCCGTATTTTTCGAAAAATTTTGAAATACGCACATAAATAACTCGCTCTAATCCCTTGGAAAAAATTGGTAGAATGGATATGGGCCTATAATTACCGAGGGTTTCTTTAGCACCTCCCTTATGGAGAATAATCACTTTCGCCTTTTTCATTTCTGATGGAAATATACCAGTGCTGAGGGACAAGTTATAAATATGAGTTAGGAAGGGGCAAATGACATCAAGTACATGTAGCACGGGTCTCATTGTCAGACCAAAAGCATCCGCGCATTTACTGATTTTCATACGTCTGAAAGCGGCTAATACTTCATCGCTATCACACTCGATAAGTGCCATGGTGTCCTGTGCTCGGTTTCTCACGTAATCGAGAGTGCTAGGGTCATGCTCACTTTGAACAAGGGATGCAAAGTAGTCATTGAACTTGTCACTTAAATCTTTCCCAACATAGTTGATACCATCAATTGTAAGAGAAGCAGGTGAGCACGTTCGTTCAGATTTTAGCAACATGTTTAATCTATTCCAGAGAACCTTTTGATCACTAATGCCTGAAAATAAGCGAATGTGATACTCTTTTTAGATTTTCTTATTGTGCCATTCAAATTATTGCGAAATTTTTTAAAAGCTACGAGATCGGGGTGTTCGCGACTCTGTAAAAACTTCTGATATAAGTTGTTTTTCTTGGAAATCATTTTAAGGATGCGAGACGTCATCCAAGGCTTACGGGCCTTCTTCGGTTTTTTCGCAACCCTGTATGGGAATGCCTTGCTGTAAAACATTGTGAAGTGTTTTAAAAAAAAGTTAAATGCCTCGTCTGCAGTCGTGTGTCTGTACAGTGGCGTCCAATCATAATTTAATATCATGCAACGGAATTCTTCTAATGAGCTGGCGTTAATATTTTGTGTCCGAAATAATGGGTCGTGAGTAATTTTGTTAGAAACCAATGAGACGTTGCTCAACAGAAATACGGGGAGGTGATCACTCAATGCTCTGTTAATAACCCCTGCAGAAACACATTCAGTAGATTCATTAGTGATTATCAAGTCAAGAGCAGTTGCAGACGACGAGGTAACACGGGTTGGTACAGTGATAACATTTCGGAGAAGATAAGACTCAATCAGAAGCAACAACTGTGTGCGTCCTGGAGAATTCTCAAGAATATTAATATTCAGATCACCACCAAGGAAAATAGTATATTGGCACTGACACGCAAATTCAAAAACACTTTCAATGTAAGCAAAGAGATCTTCAATGCGACCACACGGGGGGCGATAGACAACAACGAAAAGTAGTTTTCCAGAAAGCACAGATAGAACTTCATAATCAGGTGTAACAGCGCATAAATGTTCAATCCTATCCGAGTACATGTGCTTTAGCAACAGCAAACATGTACCCCCACCACGTTTACCAACGCGATGCAAATAAAAAGAATCATAGTTTTCAAGAGCGAAAGAGTCATTCTCTAACATCCAAGTTTCGGTCAACATTATTGCATTAAATTTGAAACTGAATTCGCAAAGAAACATTTCTAAAAGATCTTCTTTACCACGGATCGATTGAATGTTAATGTGCAGCACTGATAATGTAGATTTAGTAACAAGTTTTCCAATGTTATTAGGGGAAACATACGGGGAATCCATCGTGAATTAGGAAGTGTACAAATGGAATTATAGCATTACACGGCTAGTCGCGGCGTTACACGGCCAGTCGCGTCAAATCCTCTGCACGTTGGATGACATGAGCCCGTTCCCCGTCACCTTTCCGCACATAAACTTTGCCATCGCGGTGCCACGCATATTTAAAGTCATTGCGATCTGCCCATTGCTTCGCAGACTGCAACAAAATCCGGCTGTGTTGTGTCATGTTCTCAGTGATTGACACTTTGGACCGCCCTTCTCTCAGCCTCTTATTCCCCTGCAGCCATTCACTTTTTGTTTCCAATTTTACAAAGCGAACAATGACTCCTGGAACCCTCCCAGCCTTTGACGGTAACCTGTGCAAGGCTTCCACGTCGCTTTTCGCAAGGACAGGAAGACTTAAGGATTGCCCAACAGCGTTAATCTTAGAGAGCAAATCTTCCTTGTCAGACTGAGCTATTCCATGGAAAATTAGGTTCTGTCTACGGCTTCTCCATTCAAGATTATGCACAGCAAACTTAAGCTCTTGAATCTGCGCGGGGTTGTCCTGGACTTCAAGCACGTCCACACGCTTGCATAGATGTTTTATTTCTGCGTCTTGCTGATTCATAGTTTTTAGAATCTCATCGTACTTGTCAGACAGGTGAGAGATGGCTTTATCAATGCTGTCAACTTGCGCCGGAAGGTTATCAAGCTTTTCGAGCCGCTCTAGAATTGTATTGAGCAGAGCACGTACATCCTGGTCGTTCCCTTCTTTACCACCTCCCTGCCCCCTCAGGCGCTGCGAATAGCAATTTGTGCATTTCCATGAGACGAAAAAAGTTTCAGATTTGTTCTTAGCTTGTGCTTCAGAAAGGCCTGAGCACTTACCTAAGTGATAGGACTTATTGCATTCACAACATGCTAAAAAGCGACTGAGGGTGGGAAGTGCTTTTGCACACGACGCACACAATTCAGAG
Organism: Rhipicephalus sanguineus; assembly: GCF_013339695.2. NCBI lineage: Eukaryota > Metazoa > Arthropoda > Arachnida > Ixodida > Ixodidae > Rhipicephalus > Rhipicephalus sanguineus. Next base: position 170,758,481 of record NC_051182.1, on the reverse strand, counting down.
CTAGTCATAGTGCAATCAAAAAGATAGCGAAAGAATACAAGACAGGCAAGAAAAATGCATAAACACACTGATTCGGCAGCGGCAAGGGATAAAATCGCTACTAAAGGGGAAGGTACAAGGCACCAACCTGCGTGTAGAAAAAGAAGTCCTTAGCACGGTCTGCTCCGGGTGACCGCCGCTGCCGATGTGAAGCAAAGGAGCACGGGGGCGTTTTTTGCCGGATGATATCAGTTGCGCCAAATGGCTGCGCAGTGGTGCTCGCGGCAGTGGCTTGAAAAAGATGATCCTCCGGGAAACGCAGAAGTGTTCGGTAGACGGAAACACCGCACGCCGTGACAGACCAGGGTTTTGGCAGGTAGGAAATCCTCCCGTAACCGCGACACGGATCAGCTGCTGGGGACTGCGTGTAGAAAAAGAAGTCCTTAGCACGGTCTGCTCCGGGTGACCGCCGCTGCCGATGTGAAGCAAAGGAGCACGGGGGCGTTTTTTGCCGGATGATATCAGTTGCGCCAAATGGCTGCGCAGTGGTGCTCGCGGCAGTGGCTTGAAAAAGATGATCCTCCGGGAAACGCAGAAGTGTTCGGTAGACGGAAACACCGCACGCCGTGACAGACCAGGGTTTTGGCAGGTAGGAAATCCTCCCGTAACCGCGACACGGATCAGCTGCTGGGGACTGCGTGTAGAAAAAGAAGTCCTTAGCACGGTCTGCTCCGGGTGACCGCCGCTGCCGATGTCTAACAATGAATACTCTCAATGTCAAAGCACCATCTTTCCCCTCTATGTTATAAAAAGTATTATATCGCTCAATCTTGGTGTGTCTATTTTACACACCTCGGAAGTGGTAATATTGTCACGTGGTCGTGACGTCGACGAAGACAGCAGTTGGCGTTTGCAGAATGAAACTGTTTATTTGGCCGAACTTGTGGCCGGGAAAATGAGAACTAGAACTACAGCAATACACGCTGTACAATGATAGCGGCGAACAGGGCGTCGTCCGTCGATCAACTGACAAGCGGTCAAGTGCGTCGGTTTTTATACAGGTGCTATCGAACTTTCCAGCGATATCGCTGGTGGCGGCGTTATCTCTCGACAAAGCTGGAACATTCTCGTGCGGCGCGCAAACTTAACAGATTGTTCCAAAACAATCGCGAAGCTTCCTACACATCACGGCGAGGCCTGCGCAGCGCATTGCCCACAGTCTTTGTGGGTGAAGCTTTCACTCATGAAATATAAGACTCGCGGCAATGCCCCCCTCTGAAAAAGCATCGTCCCGATGCTTAAAACAGAACATGAATACGTGCAATACTGAAAGAAAGAAAAAAAATAAATAAAGCAAACATTAGAGTCCTCAGGTGCGCTAACGAGCATAGTACGGTTTAAGGCGCACCACATGCACGACCTCGGGTCGAGCTCGGCGCCTCTGGGAGTTCGCGATGCCGTCGGGGACAACCTCGTAGTCGAGTGCGCCGAGACGTCGAAGTAACCTGTACGGTCCGAAGTATCTTCGAAGAAGCTTCTCGCTCAGTCCGCGTCGTCGTATTGGCGTCCAGACCCAGACACGGTCACCGGGCTGGTACTCGACGAAGCGTCGTCGAAGATTGTAGCGACGGCTGTCGGTGTGCTGCTAGGTCTTGATGTGCAGGCGGGCCAGCTGTCGAGCTTCTTCGGCACGTTGTAAGTAAGCGGCGGCGTCGACATTTTCTTCGTCGGTGACGTTGGGTAACATGGCGTCGAGCGTCGTCGCCGGGCTCCTTCCGTAGACCAACTTGTACGGCGTCATCTGCGTCGTTTCTTGGACGGCCTTGTTGTAAGCGAAGGTCACGTACGGAAGGACGGCGTCCCACGTCTTGTGCTCAACGTCGACGTACATGGCGAGCATGTCGGCGATGGTCTTATTTAGACGCTCGGTGAGGCCATTGGTCTGCGGGTGGTAGGCGGTGGTGCGGCGGTGGCTCGTCTCGCTGTACTTCAAGATCGCCTGAGTTAGGTCCGCAGTAAAGGCGGTACCTCTGTCTGTGATAAGGACCTCTGGGGCGCCATGACGCAAGACGATGTTCTCCACGAAGAACTTGGCTACCTCGGAGGCACTGCCTTTGGGCAAGGCCTTTGTCTCGGCGTAGCGGGTGAGGTAGTCAGTCGCTACGACAATCCACTTGTTGCCGGAAGTCGACGTCGGGAACGGCCCCAGTAGGTCCATGCCGATTTGCTGGAACGGCCGGTGCGGTGGTTCGATTGGCTGCAGAAGTCCCGCTGGCTTAGTCGGCGGTGTCTTCCGTCGCTGGCAATCTCGGCAAGTCTTAACGTAGTGGGCGACGTCGGCAGGAAGGCGTGGCCAGTAGTATTTTTCTTGTATCCTCGCGAGCGTGCGGGAAAAGCCGAGGTGGCCAGCCGTCGGGTCGTCGTGTAGGGCCTGCAGAACCTCTAGTCGCAGTGCCGAAGGTACAACGATGAGGTAGTCGGCCCGGGCCGGAGAGAAGTTCTTTTGTACGAGGACGTCGTTTTTCAAGAGAAATGACGCCAATCCCCTCCTGAATACTTTTGGAACAACGGCGGTCCTGGCCTTGAGGTATTCCACAAGGCCCCTGAGTTCCGGGTCGGCTTGCTGTCGTTCAGCGAAGTCGTCGGCACTTATGGTTCCCAAAAAGCAGTCATCATCGTGGCCGTCCTGCGGCGGTGCGTCAACGGGGGCACGAGACAAGCAGTCGGCGTCGGAGTGTTTTCTTCCTTACTTGTAAACGACGGTAATGTCGAATTCTTGGAGTCTTAGGCTCCACCGTGCGAGGCGACCTGAAGGGTCCTTCAAGTTGGCTAGCCAACACAAGGCGTGGTGGTCGCTCACAACTTTGAAGGGCCGGCCGTAGATGTAGGGGCGAAACTTCGATGTAGCCCAGATGATGGCCAGACACTCCTTTTCTGTTGTGGAATAGTTGATTTCTGCCTTTGATAGCGACCGGCTAGCATAACTGATGACCCTTTCCAATCCGTCGGTGTTCTGCACAAGGAGGGCGCCGAGTCCTACGCTGCTTGCGTCGGTGTGGATTTCCGTATCGGCGTGCTCGTCGAAATGCGCAAGTATCGGAGGCGTATGCAGGCGTCGTTTCAATTCTTGAAATGCCTGAACTTGCGACGTTTCCCACCTGAATTCGACGTCGGCCTTCGTGAGTTGCGTCAGTTGCTCGGCGATCCGTGAAAATTCTTTGACGAAACGTCTGTAATAGGCGCACAAGCTGAGAAAACGGCGTACGGCCTTTTTGTCGGTGGGCGTCGGGAAGTCAGCGATGGCAGCTGTTTTCCGCGGGTCCGGGTGAACTCCATCCTTGCTGATCACGTGACCCAAGAACAAGAGCTCCTCGTACGCGAAGCGGCACTTTTCAGGCTTCAAGGTGAGTCCGGAGGTCTTGATTGCTTGAAGTACAGCTTCAAGGCGCCGAAGGTGTTCGTCGAAGTTTGAGCAAATCACTACGACGTCGTCCAAGTACACGAGGCACGTCTGCCACTTCAAGCCGGCCAGTACTGTATCCATAACCCGTTGAAAAGTCGCAGGTGCCGAGCAAAGACCAAAAGGCATGACGTTGAACTCAAACAGGCCGTCTGGCGTTATAAAGGCAGTCTTTTCTCGGTCTCTCTCGTCGACTTCTATTTGCCAGTAACCGGTCTTGAGGTCCATCGACGAAAAGTACTTTGCGTTGTGTAATCGATCCAGGGTGTCGTCTATCCGGGGAAGGGGATACACGTCCTTCTTCGTGACTTTGTTCAGGCAACGATAATCGACGCAAAAACGTAGAGTCCCATCCTTCTTCTTCACTAGCACCACCGGGGATGCCCACGGACTCTTCGACGGCTGGATGATGTCGCGCAGCATTTCGTCGACCTGTTTCTTCACGGCCTCGCGTTCTCGCGTCGAAACTCGGTAGGGACTCTGACGGAGTGGTCGAGCATTTTCTTCTGTTATAATGCGGTGCTTAGCAAGGGGCGTTTGTCGGACCCGCGATGACGACGAGAAACAGTCCTTGTATTTCAGGAGCAGGGTTTTGAGCTTGTCTTGCTTGACCTTCGGAAGGCTCGGGTTGACGTCAAAATTCCGTACGGGACCTCTATTCGTCGAAGCAGGTTCGACAGCATCGAAGAGGGCGAAAGCATCGCTGGCGGCTACACATTCGTCGATGTAGGCAACCGTCGTACCCATGTTGAGGTGCCTATATTCGTGGCTGAAGTTTGTCAGCAGTACCTTTGCTTTACCGTCATGCAGCTCGGCGATACCTCTTGCGACGCAAATTTGACGATTCAGGAGTAGTTGCTGATCGCATTCAAGGTTCGCAGGTTTTTCGGTGCCGACGGAAATAATTACGCTGGAGCGCGGCGGAACGGTCACCTGCTCTTCTATCACATTCAGTGCATGGTTCCCTGGCGTCGCGTGGGGCGGGAGCGCTTTGTCTGAGGTTAGTGTTATCGACTCAGACCTCAGGTCGATTACGGCGCCGTGGTCACTTAGGAAGTCCATTCCGAGTATCACATCCCTGGAGCAGTTTTGTAGGATTACAAAGCTCGCAGGATAAGTGCGGTAATTGATGGTGACTCTCGCCGTGCAGACACCAATCGGCGTTATCAGGTGGCCTCCAGCTGTCCGGATTTCTGGTCCACTCCAAGCGGTCTTTACTTTCTTCAGCTTGGTGGCGAATGGCCCACTGACGACGGAATAGTCGGCACCGGTATCGACGAGAGCTGTGACGCTGTGGCCGTCGATAAGAACATCGAGGTCGCTTGTTCGTCGTCTTGCGTTGCGGTTAGGTCGTGGCGTCGAATCACGGCTTCGTCGAATTGTCCCGCAGTTTCGACGTTGCGTCGTCAGGTTTTCTTCGGGCCGCGAAGTTTCGTCGTGAGGGCTCCGTCCGGTTTGCATCGTGTTCTGAAGGTCTCGTCGCGTTGTCGTCGTCGGCGGCCGCGGAGGATCTTCGGCAGTTCGTCGTACAGCAACCGCACCTCCATCGGTTGCTGCCCTTAGTTTCCCGGATACGGGCTAGGCGACCGGCCCCGGTTTGGGCCAGTGTACTGCCGGCGGTGCGGTGGCATGTAGCGGCCGGGCGACGGCGAGCGGGAAGGTCGTCGTTCTTCCCACTGTGTTCCGGTGAGGTAGTCGTCGATGTCGCGAGGCCGGTCGCCTGGCTACGGGCGCGGCGCGTTGATGGCGAATCCGCGTAGCCCCATCTGTCGATACTGGCATCGGCGGTATGTGTGGCCGGCTTCCCCGCAGTGATAGCAGAGCGGTCGGTTGTCAGGGGCACGCCAAACGTCGGTCTTTCGGGGGGCGCAGCGTTGTCCTGTCGGCGGGCGGTATGGCGTCGGTGGTGGTGGCGGCGGAACTACTGCGGCGGCGCGGCGTATTGACGTGGGCGAGGAGGGGGGGCGTTGCGTCGGGCTGCAGCAGCATAGCTCATGGCTTCCGGCTGAGCCTGCGGTGCTTCGGGAATTCCAAGCGATTGCCGGACTTCCTCGCGGACAACTTCGGCGATTGAATCCACTTGATGCTGCGGCGAAGGTCACAGTTTGCGCAGCTCCTCCCGCACAATCGCTCTGATGGTGTCACGCAGGTCATCAGACTGCAGCGCCTGAACCTCCCCGTAGGTCGTCGTAGGAATGCGGCGGTTGTACTGCCTAGTGCGGATTTCTAGTGCCTTTTCGATTGTGGTGGCCTCCGAAAGGAATTCCGAGACCGTCTTCGGCGGGTTGCGCACAAGTCCGGCGAAGAGTTCTTCCTTCACTCCCCGCATCAGGAAGCGAACTTTCTTTTCTTCGGACATGGCTGGATCGGCATGGCGGAATAGGCGAGTCATTTCTTCGGTGTACAGTCCGACGTTCTCATTGGGGAGCTGTACACGGGTCTCGAGAAGGGTTTCAGCCCTTTCTTTCCGGATGACGCTCGTGAAGGTGTTGAGAAATCCGGTGCGGAAGAGGTCCCATGATGTTAGCGTGGACTCTCGACTCTCGAACCAGGTCCTTGCGCCATCTTCAAGGGCGAAGTAGACATGGCGTAGCTTCTCGTCACAGTCCCAGTTGTTGAACGTGGAGACCCTGTCGTATGCCTCCAGCCAGGTTTCTGTATCCTCGCATGGTGATCCGCGGAATGTCGGCGGCTCCCTCGGTTGGTGCATGACGACCGTTGTAGGCGCCCCAGCGGTTGTCATTGTGGCTGTTGTCTTCGCTGTGATCCTGGTCTTGTCTGGTAGGGGTTCGTATTCGGGGGGTAGTCCTTTCTGCCGGCGGCTGGTTCGAGGCTCCGGGTTGGCCTTAGAGTCGTCTTCTTCGCGGCTTGGGCTTGGGTCAGCGCTCCGCGGTGGCGTCCGGATCATGAAGCAGCACCTCCACCAGATGTCACGTGGTCGTGACGTCGACGAAGACAGCAGTCGGCGTTTGCAGAATGAAACTGTTTATTTGGCCGAACTTGTGGCCGGGAAAATGAGAACTAGAACTACAGCAATACACGCTGTACAATGATAGCGGCGAACAGGGCGTCGTCCGTCGATCAACTGACAAGCGGTCAAGTGCGTCGGTTTTTATACAGGTGCTATCGAACTTTCCAGCGATATCGCTGGTGGCGGCGTTATCTCTCGACAAAGCTGGGAACTTCTCGTGCGGCGCGCAAACTTAACAGATTGTTCCAAAACAATCGCGAAGCTTCCTACACATCACGGCGAGGCCTGCGCAGCGCATTGCCCACAGTCTTTGTGGGTGAAGCTTTCACTCATGAAATATAAGACTCGCGGCAATATTCTGGGACTGTTCTTTCAGCACCGGGACGAAAAATAGCGTCAGTTTTGACAGTCTGCTGCGACACTTGAGGCGTTGACATATTTGTATACATCCCCAAGCTGACCTTATGAAAGAAATCCTGGTGGTACCGTATATCCTTGAGTAAGGGGCTCACCTTTTTCGCGATTTTGACGAAATGCTCCTTTTACACAATGTCGGTCAGCTTTGTCTCCTTTAGTGTAGCCTTGTAAAGCGTGCCGTTGTCTTCATGTGTCCGTGATTGCGCACCATCAGGAAAGCGAACACCATTGTGTCTACAACACTAAATTCGAGCGTATTGAACAGTCGCTCACTCGTCTTCGCTATAGCTGCTAGAACGACGTATCCTGAGTTGCCCAACATTTCCTGCATGCAGTCAACTTATAAAATGTCACAGCTTTGCCGCAAGGGCGAAGCAATGAACGCGATAGCAAGATATTGGAATGCCACACGAAGAATGACAAGCAGCGCGATACTTGCACCGCGCCGCTAAAGCACAAAGAAAGACGCCCGAAAAGAACGCACATGTATGCACAGGATAAGCGTGAACTAACAAGTGGCACAGTTGTTACGTCTTTGTGCTTGAGCAACACGCTGCAAGTCTTTTTTTTAAACTGCGGCGCGTGGAGTGACCACTCTGCGTGTCCTGCCACACGGGGGCGTCTGACGCAAGGTGTGCCCGGTGTTAAATGCCAAGCATTTCTTAGCGAACCTTTGGCACTTTGAGCGTTTCTACCTACGTCTGGGTACTCTCATGATCGCCTCCTTAACTGGGTGTATACCAAAATTGGCACGGGAGGGTAAGCGGATTTGATGAATGTGACTGTCTGGTCATGACATGACTAACGTGAAAATCCTGTCGCGTACGTCGTCAAACCGGTTCCTCGTGACACGTGTGGCACATACCCGTTTACCACGGGCCGCGGTGTATGGGTATGCGCCACAGGTGATTGGCAGTTTATACCTATGCAGGGACGGCGAGAACAGACATTTGTAACTTATATGCGGCAACGTTAAAGGGGCCATGACACCCAATTTTCGATCATAATCTGTGTTACGTGGACAGGGTTGGGCAGTGTCGCGATAGTATCTCAGAGATACTTTTGAGTATCTGTATTTCTGTATCGAGATACATTTCCAAAATGTATTTGTATCTCAGTAGTGAAATACATTTACGATGTATCGTCTGTATCGCGATACTGTTCAGGACACGGGTATCTCGTTACAGTTTTTTTTGTCCGAAATGAGTTGAGGCGTGTTTCCAATGGGGGAATGACATTTTGTTTGTGCCAAGACAAGCAAAGGCGCGCCGCCGGTCGCCGACAGATAGGGCAGCGATAGTTTCCCGTCAAGCACAGTATGGACCATGCCGTAAAGCGCGAGACGCCGCAGACGGCAGAATCGCAGGGGCAATGTTGTCGGCCTCTGGCGACCACACTGCCCCCAACTCTGCCGACAAAAGTCGCTGTCTCTCAAGGTCAGTTCAGCATGCCTATTTTTTTTCCGGTGGCAAGCCATTACTCCGCAACTACCCTCACGGTTACCCCCACGGAACAGAGGCTTTGCAGTGCTTCGCGTGCGTTCAGTTCTCAAAGAGGTGGTACTTCCAAAAGCAGTTCCCGTAGTTGCAGCGGAATTGACTAGAAGATGGCTATCTTTGACGCGCTTTCAGCCACCTCTCCAAGTCGGGGTGCGTTCCTAATTGATTGCATGCGTGAAATGGTTTTTGTGGTACCAGGCTTCCCCACAGCCGGAGCCGACTTCGCCTGTTGCGGCTTTCTGAAATAAGTGCTGGTAGCGTCGGTGGTAGTGACAGCTTCATTCAGGCCGACCGGTTCAGACGGCTGAGGATTCCGAAGATTGGCACCGACTTCGGCTTCTGAACAGTCAGAACAACCCATTTGAGGGCGGAAGTGTTTCGATATCTAGATGACCCGAGAGAGATATCGCCACGCTGCGGGGCAATCAGGCTATGAAGGCGGTATTTATTCACTATAACACGTATTTGTGCTCGCCTTCAGCGGTAGACATACTTTTTTTCATTCGTGAGTCTTGCGCTGAGGCTGAACCAACGCTGTTTAGAAGACAGCCTATTTGAGAATCCTACACCGCAACTTTCTCAGCAAAGCAGATCTAATGTGCAAAATAAATGTGCGCTTTTTCTGAATTCACTGGTGTTCATTAGTGGTTCGAGTGATTTGCTTCAACTGTGCTATTTCTAGCATAGCTAATATTGTTCGCCAAGTATGTCGATTTCGGTGTCCGATCCTTGTTACTGTTGCTGTGAAATAGTGTATTTTTATTGCAATTGATATCCGTAATTATGTCATTATTACTAATTATGTACTTTGTATGCACCCCTGCAATATCTTAATGGCACTGAGGGTACTGTACTAAATAAATACATGAACTCAACGTTTCAATGCGCTGCAACATTATTTACAACATTATGCTGCAGTGATTCCACTCCTGCGCCAACTGCGCCAAAGTGCGCCAAATTGTATTTACTGCGCCATCCTGATAATATCGACGAAATTTGCGCCAAACTGCGCCAAAGTCTCGGGTTTGGGGGCGTCTATCACCGGCAATCGCACCGCCGGCGTGTCAAAACATGTGCAGCTCGATCTTGGGGCTGCCAATAAAGTCGCAATCATGGACCAAGAATTATTCCGCTGAATAAATAGTGCTCGCGCGTGCGTTCCGAGTAAGCCACGATGCCATGCACGGTGCCGACGCAGCTTCTGTTCTGCAAGTCGGCTCGACAGCAAAACGCGCTCTCCGCAGAGGCTCGTGACGTCTAGGCCTATCGGTAGTGAGAAAGTGCGACGGCGATTCATCGGCGGACGTCGTCTGTTCCAGAAACGCTGCTGATAGCTCGTTTCAAGCGTCGCACGGCACATAAGGAAAGCAATATTCAGTAATAACTACATGAGTGCCGCTAAAATGTCTGTCACTTCTGTTTCCGCACATCGCGGAATGAAATCTGGGATCGCTCGCAGTAGATATATGGGACAATATCGAATTTTCCTTGCTTAGCGTTTATGGAAGAGCACGCGAACGGTGGAAACGCGTTGACACTTTTCCTCAGATATACTTTATCCATGGATCTTCATCCAGAACAGCTTTTTCGTAATTCCTTCCGCCAGCACGTCCGAGTTTTCAATCACTCTGCGGTAAATACCCCCTAAAAGGCCCTGCCCTTTCGAGCTCACGTGCTAGGGTTCCAATTCGAATTTTTTGCTTGCTTTTTTAAATATCATCTCATTAGTAAAATCATATCTCCTGGTCGGAGCAGCCGCAAATGCGCAGCTGTCAGTATCGGGCCCGTCGCTGACGGCCCACAGTGAAGCGGCTACGCCATGTTACACGTCCGCCCCTCGCTTTCGGGGTTCAATAGCTAACGGTTAAAAAAACTCAGTTTCGCTTAAGAGCGAAGCAGTGAATGCGATACCAAAAAATTGTATTGCGAAACGAAGTAAGACTAGCAGCTAACTCTTTTGGATCCGATCTTGCGTAACTGAACAAAACGCTGGTTTAAGGGCATATGGCCCCTCGAGGAACCGAAGCGTTTTCTTGCTCTGAGTTCTCTAAACGCGAAGTTAGCGTTGAGAGCACAGCAAGTTTACGAGTCGTCTCCTGATGCCTCGAGATAGCGCGCGCGCAAGCGACTGCGCCCTTCGAACGATGCGGCCCCCCCCCCTTCCACTCCCCTGGCGTCCCTTCATGCTCCTTACGAAAGACGGGCGGGGCGTTTCCTCTCTGTTTGATGAGCAATCGACGGCAGACCCGCACGCGGGAAGATGTTATCTCATGCGCTGTCCGTGCGGCGGAGACAGACGGCCGGCTAGTTTAATCTCCGCTTCAGCCGCATTCGTCGCCAGCGCTCGCGAGCTTTTACCCGCGGCTAGAATGCGCGTGGTGATGTTATTAATTTAGACTCTATACGGAAAATTACGGCAACGGCGACGGCAAAAATCCGCCGAGAGTGTCCATATAATTGCTATCGCAAGGGTCAATGTACGGGCAGATTTTACGCCCCCCCCCCTCTTAGGTGATTAGGGGGGGGGCGCCCCCCCTGCCCCCCCTGTGCGCACGCCTATGCTCCTGAGATGATTTTTTCCGTGAGATTTGCAATGAATCGAAATATTTCTAGCCTTCATAAGAGCCCCATAATAATACTCAGGTGCTGGAATGTTAATGCAATATGCTTCTGTATTGCACTCCAGGATGTAAAATTCGCTGCTCCAAAGTGCTCCCAGATGCAAAATTATCTGCTCCAAAGTGCTCCAAGATGAAAATTTTGCTGCTCCAAAGTGCTCCAAAACGGAAATTTTGCTGCTCCAAAAATTGCTCCAAATCAGAAGTCCTCGGTAGCATCACTGTGCTGCACTAATAAATGTATTTGCGTAGTATGAGCACCCTTGAAATAAAAAAAAGTATTCCAATATCTGTATCACTGTAAATGTATTCCGGAATACTTTTTTTCGTCTTATTGCAAAAGTATCTCCGAAATATCCCGTTACGTTAAAGGCGAATGTATCTCAGTATCTGTATTTTAGGCTTCGAGTTCATGTATTTCGGTATCTGTATTCCGGAATACCTTTATGAGTATCTCTGCACAGCCCTGTACGTGGATTATTCATTGGGCATTCACAAATAAGCTGGCGAAATTTCAGTGCATTTGGTCGAGCCCTTAATTTACAATCGAATATTCTTATAAACACGCGCGCGGCCCGAGAGTCAGGCAGCACTGGTGCACCCGCGAGCCGTGACGTAACGAGCAGCTAGCTGTGCAAGCGTCTGCATTGCGGCGAACGATATTGCTCCGTGGTCAGCTGCACGTAATATCGAGGTATTTTAGCTTTCTTCAGCTTGGCACTGAAATTGAACGATTTGCAGCGGCTGAAGCTTTGGTAGAAGACGACGGCTCCGTTCCGTGCTGCACGCGACGTCGTACACGCCATGGCAAAATGGCGGGGTTTACAGCCGGCGACTTCTAGGGCTTGTTTTGCACTGAAATATTCTTTTACGGTCCACTTTTGAAATCTGTATAGGCATAATGGACCCTCTACTTCTAGTTTTCGCTGAAAACCACAAATTTGTGGACGACCGTGTCATGGCCCTTATAAGCAAAACCGAAATCGGTAGCGTTGACCCGACTATTGGAAATAATGAAAATTATGATCCCAGCAGGAATCGAACCCAAGTTTTCTGCGTGGCAATCACGTATTCTACCACTGAGCCACGCCTGGTCAATAAACCGGTTTGAAAGGACAGCTTAAGGAGGCGTAGTATCGGTGCAACGTCAGTTGTGGTTGTGGTGCTTGCTATCTAATTTTACAAGAAAGCAACAAACACTACATGATATTCCTACGATGGGTACTACAATACAGGCGTCATAACAGATTAACATCTGTGGTTCCAGTGTTGGCTCCGTTTTTATAGCAGTTTAATAAACATTACATTTGTATTCGTATGATTCACCAAGCTATATTGAAGCATTGCTGGACCCCGCAGGAATACATTAACGAAAGTTACATATGATGTTCACATAAGCGCACCGTAATGTGCACTTAGTCCGCCAGAACGACGCAGTGTCCTCTTCATTTCTTACGAAGCTAGGCGATGGCCTCATGCTGACCGAGGATGCTGCCAGATTGATTGACAGCTTGGAACAAAATTCTCGATCATGCCACAATGGAGCTAACTAAGCTCACCATTATACACGGTGAAAAGACTCTAATGACACTTTGGACGAGGAGCGGCATGCAAAAACTAACTTTCCTCTTTCGGAATTGGAGGCCAAAGAACTCGACTTATTCGAGCAGAAGAAAACGGGAGAAATAGAAAAGCTTAAAACAAAGAAATTTGCGCGAGAAAACGCTCCAAAACAAGTAATACCCACTGTAGCCTACAACAAAAATACCAGACCGCCTCACATTGAGAAAGACCTACCGGCACACCCTAAAGAAGCAAACGTCATCATCCTTTCAGAAAAAGAACTTAGCAAAGAAGAATTGACTGTACTATCACGTGGACTTACGTTCTGCCCTAGCAATGGAAAGTACGATGAATTCACGCTTCTAAAAGATTTAGACGACTTCGCACGAAATTTACGATTGGAGGAATACTTCTTTGATAAACCCCAAAAAGATAATCCACTTTTCCGCGGTAACATTGGCCGACAATGGACCCCAGACGCCAACAGGGATCGACATTTGGATCTCTATATAGGTGCGGTTCAGAAAGATGTCGTACATGCGTACAAGGCGTACAAACCAAGTATGAATAATATTTCAAAGAAAGAAAGAGAAGCGCTTCTCGCGTAGAGCAACCGCGAAGATCTCGTCATTAAACCAGCAGACAAAGGTGGCGCGATTGTTATTCTTAATACATCGGATTACATTGAGGAAGGCAAGCGACAACTAAATGACAAAAAAATCTATAAACATCTCGAATCGGACCCTACAACCGAACATAAAGAAATAATTCTGACAGCTCTGCAGGAGCTTAGACGTGTGGACGAGATCAATCCACAGCTTCAAGAAGCACTTGTTACGGCACATTCGGCACCAGGTCGCTTTTACATGCTCCCCAAAATTCACAAAGAGGCAAACCCTGGTCGACCAATTATACCTGGAACGGGAACATTAACTGAACCCATATCCAGCTATATTGACTCTTTAATCAAAAACATACCACCCACACATGATGAATGAGAACTAACAGACAATAACGCCAAGGAGAGTACAGGGGGTGTTATCTGTAGTATTTAGAACATAAATGTGAAGAAAGTAAAGTGGACGAAAAAAGTGGGCAAAGAAAGAGTGTTCCACACTCGCCGCCATGGCTGCGATTGGCGCTGACTAACACTCCTACGTTTACATCAACATATATACCCCAAAAAGTGGACGGGAGGATGACCGCCGCCGTAGCTCAGTGGTAGAGCATCGGACGCGTTATTCGAAGGTCGCAGGTTCGGTCCCTGCCGGCGGCAAGTCATCTTTTCGTCCACTTTACTTTCTTCACATTTATGTTCTAAATACTACAGATAACACCCCCTGTACTCTCCTTGGCGTTATTGTCTGTTAGTTCTCATTCATATTGTGTCTAACAAAGATAAACGAGCCCTTAGAAAAACATCTCCTTTCCTTCATTCATAGCGAGGGCCTCGTCCTGGCAGACTTAATGCCTTCAGGTAGTATGCGAGGGATTATTGGTCAGCTGCCAGCTCGTAAAAAGATCACGTGCTACGTGACGCCACCAGGCAAAAAAAGAGTGTTCCACACTCGCCGCCATGGCTGCGATTGGCGCTGACTAACACTCCTACGTTTACATCAACATATATACCCCAAAAAGTGGACGGGAGGATGACCGCCGCCGTAGCTCCGTGGTAGAGCATCGGACGCGTTATTCGAAGGTCGCAGGTTCGGTCCCTGCCGGCGGCAAGTCATCTTTTCGTCCACTTTACTTTCTTCACATTTATGTTCTAAATACTACAGATAACACCCCCTGTACTCTCCTTGGCGTTATTGTCTGTTAGTTCTCATTCATATTGTGTCTAACAAAGATAAACGAGCCCTTAGAAAAACATCTCCTTTCCTTCATTCATAGCGAGGGCCTCGTCCTGGCAGACTTAATGCCTTCAGGTAGTATGCGAGGGATTATTGGTCAGCTGCCAGCTCGTAAAAAGATCACGTGCTACGTGACGCCACCAGGCAAAAAAAGAGTGTTCCACACTCGCCGCCATGGCTGCGATTGGCGCTGACTAACACTCCTACGTTTACATCAACATATATACCCCAAAAAGTGGACGGGAGGATGACCGCCGCCGTAGCTCAGTGGTAGAGCATCGGACGCGTTATTCGAAGGTCGCAGGTTCGGTCCCTGCCGGCGGCAAGTCATCTTTTCGTCCACTTTACTTTCTTCACATTTATGTTCTAAATACTACAGATAACACCCCCTGTACTCTCCTTGGCGTTATTGTCTGTTAGTTCTCATTCATATTGTGTCTAACAAAGATAAACGAGCCCTTAGAAAAACATCTCCTTTCCTTCATTCATAGCGAGGGCCTCGTCCTGGCAGACTTAATGCCTTCAGGTAGTATGCGAGGGATTATTGGTCAGCTGCCAGCTCGTAAAAAGATCACGTGCTACGTGACGCCACCAGGCAAAAAAAGTGTTCCACACTCGCCGCCATGGCTGCGATTGGCGCTGACTAACACTCCTACGTTTACATCAACATATATACCCCAAAAAGTGGACGGGAGGATGACCGCCGCCGTAGCCCAGTGGTAGAGCATCGGACGCGTTATTCGAAGGTCGCAGGTTCGGTCCCTGCCGGCGGCAAGTCATCTTTTCGTCCACTTTACTTTCTTCACATTTATGTTCTAAATACTACAGATAACACCCCCTGTACTCTCCTTGGCGTTATTGTCTGTTAGTTCTCATTCATATTGTGTCTAACAAAGATAAACGAGCCCTTAGAAAAACATCTCCTTTCCTTCATTCATAGCGAGGGCCTCGTCCTGGCAGACTTAATGCCTTCAGGTAGTATGCGAGGGATTATTGGTCAGCTGCCAGCTCGTAAAAAGATCACGTGCTACGTGACGCCACCAGGCAAAAAAAGAGTGTTCCACACTCGCCGCCATGGCTGCGATTGGCGCTGACTAACACTCCTACGTTTACATCAACATATATACCCCAAAAAGTGGACGGGAGGATGACCGCCGCCGTAGCTCAGTGGTAGAGCATCGGACGCGTTATTCGAAGGTCGCAGGTTCGGTCCCTGCCGGCGGCAAGTCATCTTTTCGTCCACTTTACTTTCTTCACATTTATGTTCTAAATACTACAGATAACACCCCCTGTACTCTCCTTGGCGTTATTGTCTGTTAGTTCTCATTCATATTGTGTCTAACAAAGATAAACGAGCCCTTAGAAAAACATCTCCTTTCCTTCACCCACACATGAGTCTTTCTTGCGCGACACAAACCATTTTCTTCGGGAAATATCGGACGTAAAATTTCCAGACGGCGCTTTTCTGGGAACGTTGGACGTTAGTTCACTCTACACGAATATACCACATGACGATGGTATCAGGGCACTTGTAGAATCATATGGCAACCACAACCCTGACGCATGTCCAAGCAAAAAAGTAATTGAAATGTTAACCCGACTTGTCCTCGAACTGAACAGCTTCGAATTTAACAACCAGCACTACCTTAAAATCAGCGGCACGGCAATGAGTACAAGAATGGCCCCCAACTACGCTAACATATTCATGCACCACATAGAGTCCAATTTCCTTTCAGGCTGTGATATCAGACCTTCATTCTATAAACGGTACCTAGACGACATATTCATGATTTGGACTGATTCAGAAAACGAGCTCCTCAAATTCATACATGCATTTAACCAAGCACACCCTAGCATCTCGTTTACGTACTCCTACTCTA
This sequence comes from Rhipicephalus sanguineus, assembly GCF_013339695.2. Lineage (NCBI taxonomy): Eukaryota > Metazoa > Arthropoda > Arachnida > Ixodida > Ixodidae > Rhipicephalus > Rhipicephalus sanguineus. The sequence continues at coordinate 170,742,241 of NC_051182.1, read as the reverse complement.
ACACTGAAAAAAGCTTCCTGGATGTACACATTCAAATAGAAGATGGCGCGTTGTTCACTAGTGTATACAGAAAACCTACGGACAGGCAACGGTACCTGCACTTCAAAAGCTGCCACCCGCGCCACTGCAAGACCAGTATTCCCTATTCCCAAGCACACAGATTCAAAAGAATCTGTTCTCGCTCTGAGGATTTCCAAAAAAACACCGCACGTATGCGCGAGGTACTCCTCCATCAAGAATACCCACCAGCTATCATTGATGACGCGATCAAAAAAGCGGCAAATCTGGACCGCCAGACTTTACTACACCAACAAAAAGATACCGATCAGCAGCGCAAGAAAAATCTTGTATTAACTTTCACAAACAACCCACCCAACAATTATAAGATCTTAAAAAAACACTTTAAATATTGGAACACAGCAAGCGACTATCCAAAATTTTCGCTTCCCCTCCGGGTGTGGTATACAGGCGGGCAAGAAGTATCAGGGATCATTTAATAAATTCAAAGATAGGTACAAAGCCCCAAATCGGGTGTCGCCCTTGCGGAAAAGGAAGATGCAAAGTATGCAAACACATGCAGACAACAACCGTGGCGGAAAGCACACACTCAAATTTTAAGCACAAAATAAGTGGTGCACTCGACTGCGACTCAAATAACGCCATATACCTTTTAGAATGTGGGGTATGTAACATGCAATACGTAGGCCAGACAGACATGCCTTTTAGAATTAGGTTGTGGAAATCGAGCGCATCACCACCCGATAACAACACGTGCTGTGCAGTGGGGATGCGCGCGTCCTACAGATTGCCTAGAAAAGCGCGAGCCGACCCGCAGGGCAGGCAGTTGGCGACGGACTGGCGAAGTGTATGCGCGCGTGTGGTGGACGGCCGGCGTGGCGAAGGCTGAACTGAACCGTTGATGGCATGAGTTGTGGCCGCGAGGACGTTCAGTTGTTAGATGAACTTTTGGCCGTTTCTTTTACTAATAAATGTTTTTTGAGTTGTGAGGCAGCGCTGTATCCCGTCATTTGGCCAGACGACGAGAACCCCTACAAGGTTCAACAAACATCGGTCACATGTACGTTCCCTGCCTGGCCTTCCACTTTCTAAACATGTCGCATTAAAAGATCTCAGTTTCGAGGGTATCAATGTTACACTCTTGGAAACCAATTTTCGAACAACGAGAGAAAGGGAGCAATGTGAATGATACTTTATATACAAATTCAACACGATAAAAAGTGGAATAAATGAACACCCGGGAACCCTCTCCGCATTACGATCATTAAAAAGCGCAAACGCCATTCTCTAATCAGTCCCCGGCCTCTTGCCGCCCAGTGCGAGCATAATAATGTTTTGAATGATAGCGCTCCTCGGTACAGCCTTGAGCTTATGCATCTCCCTAACCAGGATTCATCTGCCACTTCAATCACAGCCGGCATGCACAGATAAGTGGTCCCAGACGTCGTACAGTGTAGTGTACGTCGTACAGCACTGCACTTAAACTCTCATTACACGAACAAGCTTTTAGTCCGTGTTTTTCCTTTGCAACACTTACCTTTTTCTACATCTTTTCCTCTTCCAAAAAGAGCCGATGCGCTTAATAAATGTTGACGACGGGGCAACACTACCGGCCACTTCGGGTCTTACACCCAGGCCGACACGGAAAAGCATACGCTGAAAGCCCTCACTCCCCACCCCACCAATTACTTTAACGCGGTAAACGACGAAGAAGGACGTCATAAACACCACCCGTGGTCCCACACCGGAAGGTGCCATACTTGACGCGCGGGGTCATTACATTGTCCGTTTGGGGGAAGGTGGGTGCGCAGAGGCTCTATTGTTGTCGCTTCCTAAACTAACACAGTGTCCGCGTCAAGCAAAACCCTCCTTACTGACGTTCTTGAATTTTCTTTTTTTTATTGTTGTTATTGATGTTGTTGTCGTGGTCCCCCCCCTTTTTCTCCGTTACTTGTTACGTTCCTATTTCCCTTCCTTTCTGTCTTTTCCCCTCCACTCTCAACATTCTATTAGAGGACACACACACGCTGTAAATATTATTCTTATGTCCTGAAGAAGACGGGGCTCCCGTCGAAACGTAGACAAAATAAACAGTTGTTTTTATGAAGGCGCATATGTTATATATATATATATATATATATATATATATATATATATATATATATATATATATATATATATATATATATATATATATATCTGGGACACGACAGCGATGGCAAAAATCCGCCGACAGTGTCCTTATGTTTGCTATCGCCATAATAATATGGGCGGTTTTCACGTGCCAAAACGACAAATTCATTATGAGGCAGTCCGTACTGGAAAGCTCAGTAAATTTCGACGGTCTGCATTTCGCAATCATCTTGAGTACCATCCGTGGTGTTCGATATCACTTCTGAATCTTTTAACAATCACTTGAAATTCGCAGGTTGCAGTGCGTTGTTATATCATACGGCATGCATCGGCATAGGCGTGCGCAGGGTTCACCATAAGGGGGGCGAAGGTTCATCGCAGCGCCCCCCCTCCCTTGTAAGTCAATGTAGAGGCAGATTTCGCCCCCCCCCCTCTTAGGTGATACAGGGGTCAATGTATGGGGCAGATCTTGCGCCTCCCCTCTTAGGTTATTAGGGGGGGCGGCCGCCCCCCCTGCCCCCTCTGTGCGCACACGTATGTGCATCGGCTCGCTCTTTTATTTTTCTCGATTTTTGCTTTTGGTTGAATTGCGTTCTCTGTTTCCTGTTTCGGTATTCCCGCTCTAATGTACGGCTCCTATGCGACTGCATGCGTTAATTTTGAGGGTGATCAGTGTAGCTGCAGAGCACATCTCAGAACACATCAATTCTGCCCAGTGTGAAATGAAATGGCCTCGCTCATCACATTTAGAGAGCTGATGCTCTAGTATAGCTCTATGTATTGGGCGCTCCAATTGCTGTTTCCATAAATGAGGGATAAAGAGCTCTCATGATTTCTAGGATGTCTCTAACAAATGAATCCAACAAACAATTAGGTCATGAATAGCATAGGGGACATTAATTGTTGTCCTCCAATGTAATGTAGTAACTACAACGTAAAGTAATGCGTAACCTCACACTTGAGCACTGGACCAAACCGGAGTGACGACACCGGCGATTACACAAATGCGACCCCGAAATGAGGTTCTGTATGCCTCGTAAATTAAACCGACACAACACAAGTATGATTCACCGAATTCGTCTTGGTGTGGCCTTCACAAGACGTTATGCACATATCATCGGCTGCATTGACACCGGTCCCAAGTGTGATCATTGTCAAGTGCTGGAAACACTGGAGCACATATTTTGTACCTGCCCAGCATACGCACGCGAACGCCATAAACTGATTTCTTCTACTGAAGGAGTGCATACTAGGCCATTAACTGATGACGTTCTGTTGGGTCCTTGGCCTGACGCCAACAGCACAACTGTGGTCATAAGAGCGGTCGCAGCTTTCCTACAAGCCACTGGACTGGATGCGCGGCTATAGCACTGCGCCACCTAGACGGGACTGTACATACTCGCCTCCCTTACTTACCATCGTCATCCATCATTCTTTTTTCTCCCCTTTCCCCACCCCCGGTGTAGAGTAGCAGGCTAGAGCATAATATCGCTCAGGCCGACCTCTCTGCCTTTCTATAAATAAACCTCTCTCTCTCTGAAATCAAATAAAATGGAAGACAAATCACCCTTTCTGTCGGTGGGATCTGAACCTGCAACCTTCGAATTGCGCGTCCGATGGTCTAGTCGTAGAGCTGCGAGGGAAGGCTCTTCCCCGTCACTGTAATTGAATGCCCGTTACACCCCTCGAGAAACACTCCTCTCGTTTCGTTCTAAGATGTCTCCAGTGCTCAATGTACCATTGAGAACTAATGCTACCAGTCCGTTTTTCTTTTACGTTTGATTCTGCTGTTTGACATAGGGATGTGTTTGTTTTATTTATTTTTTCGTATGTTATGGTTTCTGTGTTCATTTGTAGACTTGAATGCTCGATCCATTCGAGAGCTAAGAAGTACGCGGCGCCTTATGTATGCTCTGACACCTCTTTAACATCATATGACTAAAGAAACTCACTCGAACGCAGGACCCCTGACAAGCTCAACGTGTGCCAAACAGAAACAGGAGGCAAACCAACGGCCACGAGGTCCTTGCAGTGCGGCGTGTGTGAGAAAGTTTTCTACCGCAAGTCGCAGCTGCGAACACACTTGTTCGCTCACGTAGGCGAAAAACAGTACGCCTGCCACGTGTGCAACAAGAAATTCACGCAGAAAAAGAACCTGGTGATCCACAGTCGCACGCACACGGGAGAGAGGCCCTTCGAGTGTTCGTCGTGCCCGGCCACGTTCACCTGCACCGAGTATCAGAAGAGACACATGTTGACCCATACCGGCGAACGACCGTATGAGTGCAACATCTGTGGAAAGAGATTCGGCACGAAAACAAGCCTCAAGTACCACTCACTCACTCATTCAGGGAAGAAGTCGTACGCCTGTCATGTTTGCCGCCGAACATTTTCCCGCAGAGACTCGCTCCGAAGCCACGCCCGTACGCACACTGGCGAGAAGCCCTACGTCTGCCACCTGTGTCCCGCAACGTTCGCGCACTTGAGTACGCTGAAAAGGCACGTCTTAAGCCATACCGGCGAGCGACCTCACAGGTGCGGCGAATGCGGGACGAGTTTTAGATCG
>NC_051182.1:170660858-170737424 GCF_013339695.2 Rhipicephalus sanguineus | reverse complement strand
TGCTTAGAGCCGTCTCTAGTTACAGGAGATTTGTATGGCAGAGTAAACTTGGCTTCCAAAAAAAAGTGTCAGTGCCCCTTTAAAGAAGCATGAAAATACATGGCAAGTATAGGGCTTACCTGTGCCCTTAGACAGCTCGCCCATTCCCCCTGTGGCAAAGTTTTGCGTCGAAACATTGACATTTCCTGAACTATTTGACCATGCGTCCGTAAGTATTTGTTGAAAGCTATCGAAATAATTACCGAACAATATTATTTGCTTGATTGGCTTTTTATTCGCTGTCACAAAAGGTGACTTTTCTTCAACAACTTAGAATGGTTTATGCACTGTTTTCAGACGTGTCTGCAGAAATGGCGACTGCGTTCAAGGAAGTTGAAGTATGCAGAGTACCAGCCAACGAAATGAACAAGCTAACAAAAACTTCACTTCAAGAACTCCTATCTATAATGGTTAGAAATATGAAGAATAAAAATAAGGAAAACGTACAAATATGCTTTACACTTGTATGGGGACGCTCTGTCAAGCGAATAGGCGCATATTTTGATTATAAGGGCGCAATTTAAGTTACTTTTTTTCCCGTTTAACGCAATCATGCAAAAACCGCTGGTCATTTGAGTGACTCTTTGTGTACTAACGCGACATGATTACGCACAAAAAAAGAGCGACCACAAAGCCGGCAAAAGTGATGAATATCAAGTGTGAACCGTCATGACATACTCGCCACTATAGTTATGGCATTGCTACCAGCGGAGTCACCGATAATTCGTAATGGCTATTGTGAAATGTCAGTCAAGTACAGTAAAACCCAGGTGATACGATCATGGCTCGTACGAATTTCGGGGTGATACGAATTTTCCGCGGACCCGGCCAAGACCCATTACCTGCAATGTATTGGAGTACGGTTCTTGCGAAACCAGTTTGCAACACCGCTAGCGCACAGTTACGAACAGTGCTGCCCGCGTTACGTCGTTGTCCGCGAACTCGCGGAGACGGGAGTTACCGCGGGGCGCGGCGCGGGATGCGCGGGCATCACGGTGCCCCGTTGCCTCCAAAAGTGCGCGAATTTTGCGAGCCTTTAGGCACCTTCGCGTTCGAATAAACATGACGTTGACGTCACACTTTTTTTTTCCGACGCGTTGACGCGTGCTCCTATGCTCGAGGCAGCAGCCTCTCTGTACTGTGTTGACACGTGCCTGCCACGTCGATGCAAGCCATGTCCCGCAATCAGACGTTCTATGAAACAAGATTGAAACTTGGGCTGCGGGTCCGTCATGAAGTTCCATGAACGTGGACGAAGACCTTGAGAGACGAAGCGGACGGTCTTGGCGAAGGTGCTTGGCCTCTTATCTATCGAGTGCAAAGTGCTTCTTAAGTCACTTTCGCCGCAGTAATATAGTGTGATGCAAAAACCTTAGTAAGATTAGGAAGGGGCTACTAGCGGTCACGGGGCACATCTGGTCATTAATTACACACGCGCGCGTGCACCGTATATTTGCGAGTACAAGTACAATCACTGACGTCTAAAAACTTTACTGGCAATCATTCAGAGCTGTTCATGAACCTCGCTACGGCCCTGAGAAACACTAAATCAAAACGTATGCCAACTTTGTTTTGTTGCATACTAATTTCCATGTTTTTCTGGTGATAGGAATTTCGGATGTACGAATATTTTCGGTAACCCCGCGAGATTCGTATCACCGAGGTTTACTGTTTGCACTGAACCACTCGGCATGTACAAGAGAATAGCTTTAAATGCTATGCTTTCACATCTAAATTAAAAAAAAAACATTTGCATAGGAATTAAAAATGACGCATGGAGGTATCGTAAAGCAAATACAACAGTGTCGAGAGAGCAGGCCCCACATCCTCCTCTCGCACTCTGTTATGCTGATAAACAGCTTAGACATTTATATACAAGATAGGCCGGCGTTTGCGGCTACTCAACACTCCCAAAACAAAAGCGCCGTGAAACACCTTACAGTGAGTGTACGCACAAGCTTTGGCGGACTTCACTTCATTGGCCCCGAAAACTTACTTCCAGATTTAACACTTCTTGTAACGTTGCTGAAAAGCAGCATAATTTCACATCGATTTCACCTTCTAACTTAAGGAAAAAACCAACGCCTCATAAACGCGAAAATCCCACCGCGGCGGCAACACGAGTTATGCAAAAACTCATAATGTGATAGGTCACCATATGACGTCATTAGGGTGTCACATATCGCCCAAATTCAATGATCACAGGCGAGCTGATCCCGGAAGCACTGCAAAACCAGGCAGGTGCGGAAATCTTGCAATGCCTCAGCAATCGGAGAGTGCGCCCACTATCCCAAAATGCTGGAGAAGCGGGGAGATAATGGGTGAGGAAACTGATGGTGCACCCAAAGCTGTGCCCACGCGGTGATTATGCTCAAAAGCAGGCGTAAGTATGATAGTATCATGTGAATGAGCATGGTTCAAAGGGATGGAATTTGGGCTAGTTGGTAGTGCCTAATGGTGCACTGTGCAGTTTCATATCCGATCGAATTTTTGTTTTAATCGTCCCAATTCACTCTGCGTGAGCACCTCTTAATTATTTGTTGTTGATTGACAGGAAATAAGTAAAGACCTCTATGTTGGGTGGTAGTGTACGTTGACAGATTTTGTATTGATTGACCGAAATGCGTAACAATATATGCTAACATTTTTGTAAAGCTTAATACCAGCTTACAGCTGACACTGTTGTCTTGAGCACGGGAAATCAAACAGAAATAATAACTATTTTAAAATGCGAAGCATTTCTTAGCGAACCTCAGGCACTTTCGCCGTTTCTATCTACGATCTATCTATCTATCTATCTATCTATCTATCTATCTATCTATCTATCTATCTATCTATCTATCTATCTATCTATCTATCTATCTATCTATTGCCGCGAGCCTTATATTTCATGAGTGAAAGCTTCACCCACAAAGATGTGGGCAATGCGCTGCGCAGGCCTCGCCGTGATGTGTAGGAAGCTTCGCGATTGTTTTGGAACAATCTGTTAAGTTTGCGCGCCGCACGAGAATGTTCCATCTTTGTCGAGAGATAACGCCGCCGCCAACGATATCGCTGGAAAGTTCGATAGCACCTGTATAAAAACGACGCACTTGACCGCTTGTCAGTTGATCGACGGACGACGCCCTGTTCGCCGCTATCATTGTACAGCGTGTATTGCTGTAGTTCTAGTTCTCATTTTCCCGGCCACAAGTTCGGCCAAATAAACAGTTTCATTCTGGAAACGCCGACTGCTTTCTTCGTCGACGTCACGACCACGTGACATCTGGTGGAGGTGCTGCTCGTTCATGTTCCGGACGCCCCCGACAAGCCTTGAACCCAGCCCACGTCGCGAAGAAGACACCGACACCATGCGGCAGTCGAGCCAGCCGCAGCACTGGAAGGACTACCCCCACAATACGGACCCCTACCGGACAAGACAGGATCACAACGAAGAAGACAACACACCACAATGACAACCGCTGTGGCGCCTACAACGGTCGTCATGCATCAACCGAGGGAGCCGCCGACATTCCGCGATCACCATGCGAGGATCCAGAAAGCTGGCTGGAGGCATACGACCGGGTCTCCACGTTCAACAACTGGGACTGTGACGAGAAGCTACGCCATGTCTACTTCGCCCTTGAAGATGGCGCAAGGACTGGTTCGAGAATCGAGAGTCCACGCTAACATCATGGGACCTCTTCCGCACCGGATTTCTCAACACCTTCACGAGCGTCATCCGGAAAGAAAGGGCTGAAACCCTTCTCGAGACCCGTGCACAGCTCCCAATGAGAACGTCGGACTGTACACCGAAGAAATGACTCGCCTATTCCGCCATGCCGATCCAGCCATGTCCGAAGAAAAGAAATTCGCTTCCTGATGCGGGGAGTGAAGGAAGAACTCTTCGCCGGACTTGTGCGCAACCCCCCGAAGACGGTCTCGGAATTCCTTTCGGAGGCCACCACAATCGAAAAGGCACTAGAAATCCGCACTAGGCAGTACAACCGCTGCATTCCTACGACGACCTACGGGGAGGTTCAGGCGCTGCAGTCTGATGACCTGCGTGACACCATCAGAGCGATTGTGCGGGAGGAGCTGCGCAAACTGTTACCTTCGCCGCAGCATCAAGTGGATTCAATCGTCGACGTTGTCCGCGAGGAAGTCCGGCAATCGCTTGGAATTCCCGAAGCGCCGCAGCTCAGCCGAAGCCATGAGCTATGCTGCTGCAGCCCGACGCAACGCCCCCCCTCCTCGCCCACGTCAATACGCCGCGCCGCCGCAGCAGTTCCGCCGCCAGGCACCGCCGCCACCACCACCACCGACGCCATACCGCCCGCCGACAGGACAACGCTGCGCCCCCCGAAGACCGACGTTTGGCGTGCCCCTGACACCGACCGCTCTGCTATCACTGCGGGGAAGCCGGCCACACCTACCGCCGATGCCAGTATCGACAGATGGGGCTACGCGGATTCGCCGTCAATGCGCCGCGCCGCAGCCAGGCGAACGGCCTCGCGACATCGACGACTACCTCACCGGAACACAGTGGGAAGAACGACGACCTTCCCGCTCGCCGTCGCCCTGCCGCTACATGTCACCGCACCGCCGGCATTACACTGGCCCAAACCGGGGCCGGTCGCCTAGCCCGTATCCGGGAAACTAAGGCAGCAGCAACCGATGGAGGTGCGGTTGCTGTACGACGAACTGCCGAAGATCCTCCGCGGCCGCCGACGACGACAACGCGACGAGACCTTCAGAACACGATGCAAACCGGACGGAGCCCTCACGACGAAACTTCGCGGCCCGAAGAAAACCTGACGACGCAACGTCGAAACAGCGGACAAATCGACGAAGCCGTGATCCGACGCCACGACCTAACCGCAACGCAAGACGACGAACAAGCGACCTCGATGTTCTTATCGACGGCCACAGCGTCACAGCTCTCGTCGACACCGGTGCCGACTATTCCGTCGTCAGTGGGCCATTCGCCACCAAGCTGAAGAAAGTAAAGACCGCTTGGAGGGCCCAGAAACCGGACAGCTGGAGGCCACTGATAACGCCGATTGGTGTCTGCACGGCGAGAGTCACCATTCAATTACCGCACTTATCCTGCGAGCTTTGTAATCCTACAAAACTGCTCCAGGGGGTGATACTCGGAATGGACTTCCTAAGTGACCACGGCGCCGTAATCGACCTGAGGTCTGAGTCGATAAACACTAACCTCAGACAAAGCGCTCCCGCCCCACGCGACGCAGGGAACCATGCACTGAATGTGATAGAAGAGCAGTTGACCGTTCCGCCGCGCTCCAGCGTAATTATTTCCGTCGGCACCGAAAAAACCTGCGAACTTGAATGCGATCAGCAACTACTCTGAATCGTCAAATTTGCGTCGCAAGAGGATCGCCGAGCTGCATGACGGTAAAGCAAAGGTACTGCTGACAAACTTCAGCACGAATATAGGACCCTCAACATGGGTACGACGGTTCCTACATCGACGAATGTGTAAGCCGCCAGCAGATGCTTTCGCCCTCTCGATGCTGTCGAACCTGCTTCGACGAATAGAGGCCCGTACGGAATTTGACGTCAACCCGAGCCTTCCGAAGGTCAAGCAAGACAAGCTCCAAAACCCTGCTCCTGAAATACAAGGACTGTTTTCGTCGTCATCGCGGGTCCGACAAACGGCCCCTTGCTAAGCACCGCTTATAACAGAAGAAAATGCTCGACCCTCCGTCAGAGTCCCTACCAGAGTTTCGACGCGATAACGCGAGGCCGTGAAGAAACAGGTCCGACGAAAATGCTGCGCGACCATCATCCAGCCGTCGAAGAGTCCGTGGGCATCCCCCGGTGGGCTAGTGAAGAAGAAGGATGGACTCTACGTTTTTTTGCGTCGATTATCGTTGCCTGAACAAAGTCACGAAGAAGGACGTGTATCCCCTTCCCCGGATAGACGACACCTGGATCGATTACACACGCAAAGTACTTTTTCGTCGATGGACCTCAAGACCGGTTACTGGCAAATAGAAGTCGACGAGAGGAGACCGAGAAAAGACTGCCTTTATAACGCCAGACGGCCTGTTTGAGTTCAACGTCATCCTTTGTCTTTGCTCGGCACCTGCGACTTTTCAACGGGTTATGGATACAGTACTGGCCGGCTTGAAGTGGCAGACGTGCCTCGTGTACGTGGACGACGTCGTAGTGTTATTGCTCAAACTATGACGAACACCTTCGGCTGCCTTGAAGCTGTACTTCAAGCAATCAAGAACCTCCGGACTCACCTTGAAGCCTGAAAAGTGCCGCGTTCGCGTACGAGGAGCTCTTGTTCTTGGGTCACGTGATCAGCAAGGATGGAGTTCACCCGACCCGCGGAAAACAGCTGCCATCGCTGACTTCCCGACGCCCACCGACAAAAAGGCCGTACGCGGTTTCTCAGCTTGTGCGCCTATTACAGACGTTTCGTCAAAGAATTTCACGGATCGCCGAGCCACTGACGCAACTCCGAAGGCCGACGTCGAATTCAGGTGGGAACCGTCGCAAGTTCAGGCATTTCAGAATGAAACGACGCCTGCATACGCCTCCGATACGTTGCGCATTTCGACGGAGCAAGCCGATACGGAAATCCACACCGACGCAAGCAGCGTAGGACTCGGCGCCGTCCTTGGTGCAGAACACCGACGGATTGGAAAGGAAGTCATCAGTTTAGGCTAGCCGGTCGCTATCAAAGGCAGAAATCAACTATTCCACAACAGAAAAGGGTGTCTGGCCATCATCTGGGCTACATCGAAGTTTCGCCCCTACATCTACGGCCGGCCCTTCAAGTTGTGAGCGACCACCACGCCTTGTGTTGGCTAGCCAACTTGAAGGACCCTTCAGGTCGCCTCGCACGGTGGAGCCTAAGACTCCAGAATTCGACATTACCGTCGTTTACAAGTAGGAAGAAAACACTCCCGACGCCGACTGCTTGTTCCGTGCACCCGTTGACGCACCGCCGCAGACGGCCACGATGATGACTGCTTTTTGGGAACCATAAGTGCCGACGACTTTCGCTGAACGACAGCAAGCCGACCCGGAACTCAGGGGCCTTTGTGGAATACCTCAAGGCCAGGACCGCCGTTGTTCCAAAAGTATTCAGGAGGGGATTGGCGTCATTTCTCTTGAAAAACGACGTCCTCGTACAAAAGAACTTCTCTCCGGCCCGGGCCGACTACCTCATCGTTGTACCTTCGCACTGAGCTAGAGGTTCTGCAGGCCCTACACGACGACCCCGACGGCTGGCCACCTCGGCTTTTCCCGCACGCTCGCGAGGATACAAGAAAAATACTACTGGCCACGCCTTCCTGCCGACGTCGCCCACTACGTTAAGACTTGCCGAGATTGCCAGCGACGGAAGACACCGCCGCTAAGCCAGCGGGACTTCTGCAGCCAATCGAACCACCGCACCGGCCGTTCCAGCAAATCGGCATGGACCTACTGGGGCCGTTCCCGACGTCGACTTCCGGCAACAAGTGGATTGTCGTAGCGACTGACCTACCTCACCCGCTACGCCGAGACAAAGGCCTTGCCCAAAGGCAGTGCCTCCGAGGTAGCCAAGTTCTTCGTGGAGAACATCGTCTTGCGTCATGGCGCCCCAGAGGTCCTTATCACAGACAGAGGTACCGCCTTTACTGCGGACCTAACTCAGGCGATCCTTGAAGTACAGCGAGACGAGCCACCGCCGCACCACCGCCTACCACCCGCAGACCAATGGCCTCACCGAGCGTCTAAATAAGACATCGCCGACATGCTCGCCATGTACGTCGACGTTGAGCACAAGACGTGGGACGCCGTCCTTCCGTACGTGACCTTCGCTTACAACAAGGCCGTCCAAGAAACGACGCAGATGACGCCGTACAAGTTGGTCTACGGAAGGAGCCCGGCGACGACGCTCGACGCCATGTTACCCAACGTCACCGACGAAGAAAATGTCGACGCCGCCGCTTACTTACAACGTGCCGAAGAAGCTCGACAGCTGGCCCGCCTGCACATCAAGACCTAGCAGCACACCGACAGCCGTCGCGACAATCTTCGACGACGCTTCGTCGAGTACCAGCCCGGTGACCGTGTCTGGGTCTTGGACGCAATACGACGACGCGGAGCTGAGCGAGAAGCTTCTTCGAAGATACTTCGGACCGTACAGGGTACTTCGACGTCTCGGCGCACTCGACTACGAGGTTGTCCCCGACGGCATCGCGAACTCCCAGAGGCGCCGAGCTCGACCCGAGGTCGTGCATGTGGTGCGCCTTAAACCGTACTATGCTCGTTAGCGCACCTGAGGACTCTAATGTTTGCTTTATTTATTTTTTTTTCTTTCTTTCAGTATTGCACGTAATTCAGTTCTGTTTTAAGCATCGGGACGATGCTTTTTCAGAGGGGGGCATTGCCGCGAGTCTTATATTTCATGAGTGAAAGCTTCACCCACAAAGACTGTGGGCAATGCGCTGCGCAGGCCTCGCAGTGAGGGTAGGAAGCTTCGCGATTGTTTTGGAACAATCTGTTAAGTTTGCTGCGCCGCACGAGAATGTTCCAGCTTTGTCGAGAGATAACGCCGCCACCAGCGATATCGCTGGAAAGTTCGATAGCACCTGTAAAAAACCGACGCACTTGACCGCTTGTCAGTTGATCGACGGACGACGCCCTGTTCGCCGCTATCATTGTACAGCGTGTATTGCTGTAGTTCTAGTTCTCATTTCCCGGCCACAAGTTCGGCCAAATAAACAGTTTCATTCTGCAAACGCCAACTGCTGTCTTCGTCGACGTCACGACCACGTGACAATATTACCACTTCCGAGGTGTGTAAAATAGACACACCAAGATTGAGCGATATAATACTTTTAATAACATAGAGGGGAAAGATGGTGCTTTGACATTGAGAGTATTCATTGTTAGGTAATGTTGCTAAATATTAAAGTACAATATTTTGCTAATGTAACGCATGTGAGCGCGCAAACGTAGAACAGTGAAAAAATGACCCAGAACAGCGATATCTAGCAATAAAACGAAGCGCGAGGAGAACACAAGGTCGTAGGCAGAGAGATAGATAGATAGGTAGATAGATAGATAGATAGATAAATAGACAGATAGATAGATAGACAGACAGACAGACAGACAGACAGACAGACAGACAGATAGATAGATAGATAGATAGATAGATAGATAGATAGATAGATAGATAGATAGATAGATAGATAGATAGATACGCTCAAAGTCGGTGTAGTGCGCTAAGAAATACTTCGCACTAAAAACGAAATTCGGGTTGAATGACGCGCCACACTAAACTTCGCACATTTCAGGAACGCATGATGCAAGCAGATTACTAACTTTTGTCACACACCGATACAGTGGAGCCTTGCCTTCTATTCGTGCGGCTTCTTCCTGAAGAACCTTGGTCAGAGGAGGATTCGGATGGTTGACAAGCCTGTCGTTTCGCTTTGGTCACAGCTGCATTCCTGCAGAAAAATAGTACAGAGATCATGTATGAAATAATGTTGAGAAATCACGTATCAGGACTGAACATTAGTAAAATAGAAGGCGTAGTAAAGGAACAGAGCGATTATAACAAAACTGTTTGACACATTTTGTATCGCGGCTCAGATCACTAAAAACTGAACCAAATGGGCACGAATAGAACTGAATTTTTCCTCATTAGGCTGTTAATTCGTAAACACAAGCGATACTCATTGTAATGCGGCATGCTCCTTCATTGAAAGGAGTCTTCTCTTTCAATGAACTCGTTCAATTAATTTGAACTAATTATCCGGATAGTTAAATAGCCCTTATAATATGTAAACTTACGCTACAATATCAGATGTATTCAATATAATTAATTTGAACGAGAATGATCGATTTCATACGTTTTATTTTTAGTAGACTTTTTTGAACTTCCGGAGAACCAGAAGCAATCGGTCGACCGGATGTGCTTTGAAGAGCAACAAGAATCTCACTCGTTGCTAGTCCAACTAATTAAAATTTTAAATATTTTTATTAATCATTGGTCTGTCTTGCGAAGTCGCTAATAGGCCACGATTACCTAAACAAACGTTCGCATGCTGTACGGTTAGTGCAGTGTCATGAGATGACTCAGATATTAGAGATATAACTAGCAGCTATATTGGGAGCCCTGAGATCTTGCGAACAATGTTTCGGATGCGAAAAGCCAGTGGTATGGCTTAGTTCCGAAGTAGAAGTGTCCTAGGCATAACATATCCGCATAGCTTTCAGCCCATGCCTACAGTTCATTGCCATTCACGTAGACTACTGTACTCGTTACCAGTCACGATCTGCTAATCGGAGAAGCAGGGGGCTAATCGTGCTATATGGTGTCGGGCTCTCGATCTGGATATATTTGCTGAACCATTTCTAAGCTGAACCAGTAAAGACTATGATCTTTTTTTCGGGTCAGGATGACGTCGGGTTCTGGCACGTTCTGGCAATATTGGTTCGGCTTTAGTTCCGGCTAAAACTCCGGTTTAAACACGGCTTTCAGATCGCGTATAGCTTGACACACTTCTGCAACTATCGGTGGAGGTTAGGTTATTACGTTATTACTGTCGCAAAAAAAAGAGACCGCATATAATAACCTCGCAACTTCTCCAATGTGTATTATGTAGTATAATATTAAACTGCGGTGGTCCACGCTAATTTGAAGTTAGTACGAAGACTAAATGCGCAATAGAAAGCAGGAATTTGTACAAATAAAAATAGCCTGCATTGAACAAAAAGCACTAAGAAACATCTTATAACATTTGAGAAAAGTGGCGCACACAGACAACTTACACTTTGTCTGCTGTCGAGCTTGGAACAGGGCTGGAGGGCTGCTGAGACGTCCGTCTTTTAGCTTTTGCCATGGCTGGATGCCTGTAATAAAGAACTAGATAAATCACCTATCATACTTCAATCTCGGTAAGCCACGACCTAAAGTGGTATGCTGAACAGAACATTCGACGCCGAGATTGCCGGCCCAATTAAAAGCTTGTGTGCTGAAATTACTTAACACATCTTGTTTTCAGGCGTAAACTGCAGGAAAATAATGAATTTATTGCGCCTTTCAGAAAGTGACGCATCTCTCGGCCGCTCCGGGAACTAGAGGGCGTGACGTTTAACTTCCGCGGAAATTGGCGTGCCAACCATGCCAGCCATCGGCCACGTCTCTGAACCGGATCCGCTCCCAATACGGTTCCTAGAACCAGTAAGAACGAAACAGTGCTCCCTGGTGGGGCGGGGCATCTCAGTGCCTTGTGCAAAGTGGAACGCAAAGAAGAGTTGCTGAAAGCGAACCAGCAGGCAAGCGCGCGAGCTGCTTCCGTTGCGGGGACACTTGAGGCCACTGCCGTGAATGTGCAGCTCCGCTCGCGGTGGCGTGCAGCCGCCGCGCGCTCAGAATCCTCCAGAAGTACAGCCAAAGCTTTAAAAGTATGTGAAATAAACTGTGTTTACCGCGAAAGTCGCATCTTCGTAGCAGAATTTCGATGTTTATCTCGTTTTTACATAATTCAGATTAGTGTCCATTTGAACTCAAAGAAGAGATTATAGCAAATGTGTGTTTTGATACGTTTTTTATCTTGTCTGTGACAAACGAAAATGAGCCAGGTGAGCAAGGACTCGAGCACAATCTTCCCTGTTAAACTGTCCAACAATTCACTCCACGCCAGAAAAGTTACTGGCCCATGGAATTCCCCTCAGGTCTGGTACTCCAACTTCTGCATTCATGCTGTGAATATTACAAAAAAAACGACTACAGCAGGCAACACCAAATATTTAGGCAGGCACAGAAGCAATCGACTGACGGGGATACGCGCTTTCGCTAACACGTTTCGCTTTGCTGCACGTATTCACTAACCCCATATCAGGAAGGAGTAGTTTTTATGTACTTTTCCGAGACATTGTTGCGCGAAAAGACGCCGACGAGCGGCTGTACACAAGTGCAATAAGAGGACAGTGCTCGGGCACTTGAACCTAAGGCAGCGGCACGAAACAGTCTCCAAATCATCGTCGTGTTCTCAAACTTATTTGTCTTTTGATGGCTGTCCATAGCAATATTGTGCTAGGCCTAGATACAAGAGTGTAATTGCAAGCGCGTTTGAAGCGCGACCACCATATATTTCCTCCGTTCATGCCGGGAATTGGACATTCATCTCCGTAAGTAGAAGGGCAACACTTGAGCTGCTACAGGCAATAACAATGCTCATGCGTTCACATCCAGGCAACAATGAAATGTGGCGTCGTGAAATGAGAAGTCCCCAGGATAAAAACACAAAAAAACTTGGCAAGGCTTGCACTAAGTCGCGCAAGGCTAGAAACAGCGAAAGTGGAAGACTATGAAGACAAATCTAGTTGCTTCTAGCTTGTTTCTAGGCCTAAGCTAGGTATTGCAGGTTGTTTCTAGGTTGCTTCTAGGTCGTTGCTAGGCGTTAGCTTAGTGATGATAGGTTGTTTCTACGTTGATTCTCAGCGGCGATAGGTTCGAGATAAACCACGGACAGTCACAGACGCGGCATGGATGTCCAAACTGCAGAGACAGAACCTTGCTCTGAAAGCAAGCGTTCGCACCTCGTGCACATCGTCGTTGGCGTAGGCCTTCTATCGCTTCGGGTACGCAGTCTCCTCGTGCCTTCTTCATTTAAAGTGGACCAGTGATAAGTATTGGGATTTACCCAATTTCAGTAGCACATACCCGTTTATGCTAATGACAACTTTTTTATTTGCCCGACAACGAATGATTTCGTGAAGTGCTTCGCTGTTAAGACATCCGATTGTCGCCAGAAACGGCTGATCGCCTACACGCACACAATCCAGACAGCCGCAATTATTAGAAAAATTACACCATCTCCCGCTAAAGGGGACCATGAGGCGATGCGAAGCCGGAGCACTTGCACGATCGCGTTCCGTTGGCGTTCGTTGGGCATGCTACCGACCTCGCGTCGTGGAACGCGAAGAGGGACGCTACGCGCGTCGTATCTTCCATCTAGCCTGGCCGTTAATTCTCACAGGGCGAGCGGGGAACGCGGTCGACAGGCGGGCGAGAGGGGGGCAGCGTAGGAGAGGAGGGAGAAGGGGAGGGGACGCGCATGCGCTCGAGCTCATCGCGGCGTTGCGCAGGAGAGAATTTCGGCATGTCTAGCCCGCGTTTCAGAGGAAGAGTGGAAAGGGGGAGGGGAGAGGGGAGGGGAGAGGGAAAGGGGAGAGGGAAAGTGGAGTGGGAAGGGGAGGGGGAGTGTAGAGGTGTGTGGAGAGGGTATGCGCATGCGCAGTAAGTGTGGTCACGCCACACACCACCACCACCGGATTGAGCTCCGCCTTAAGATACTTCGCATCTAAAAATCGCCAGGTCTGCGCGGAACACGCAGCACAGTCACAGCGAAAGCTGGAAGAGCGGCCTTTCCAGAGCCTGTAATCGACTCTCTTGGGACAACTAATGCAAGTACACATGCAAGGTACCCATACGCCATAAATAATCGTAACTTTCATGAAATAGGGAAGCACCCACTATGCCATTATTCGTCATTCTGTGGATGAGCGACGTATCCGCTATCCATTAGTAAGTCATTATGTGCACTTTGTTTTGCTGTGGCTGATTACGATGAAGAATTATGCGTGAAACTTTTTTGTAAAGGATTGGAAGCAATGAACGACCCGGTAACTCGTTGCGCAATTCATATTGTGTGACGTCTGGTTATAATTTACTCTTCTACGACGCTATATCACATATGTTAACACGATTGCTTGACCGACATGAGACCTGTATAGGGCATTTTTGCAAGACGTTTCAAGCACCAGTGTGGCCCTGTTGTAGAATACTTGACTACCATGCAGCGGGGCCCGGCTTCAAATCCAATCCGTTCCTAGAATTTGTTTCTATTTTCAGTTTTTCTTATTTTGCGCGAGAGCGGATACGAGCGGCGGCAGCGGACAACTGCGGCGCCAAAATCGGCTCTTGTTGTCATCTCATAACAGCTTTCGCTGTAATATATACAAGGGCCTCAAACACCGTCACTGTTACCAGAGCCGTGGCCGTGAGCACAGAGTGGCTGCTTACCAATGGCTAGGTAGGTGGTGAGTGGAAGCAAAGAATAACAGGCACCACCGGTGGCATCCGTCGCCCAGGTTGACGCCTAGAAATTTTATTCTCGTTTCATTTTTTTCTTTTTCCGCGTGATAGTGGTTACGGTTGTAATCTGTTAACAGCTTTCGCTGTAAATTAAAGCAGCTACCGCACCAAGCCGGAAGGAAAAGCGGATCTGGGCGGCCCTTCTTTCTCTTTATTTCTATTTTTTTATGTCCCACGTCGTAAGCGTAACCTTAGTTCCATAGGCGACCGCTACAGGCGCAGCTCGCGCGAAAGAGGAGTCTTCTTCCTCTTGCTCTTCGAGCTCCTTGATGATGACATTAGCGCAGGCAAAACCACACTTCCTCGATTTCCTCGACCACACGTTCGGCGACAGCTGCAAGGCCTGCGACCGCTTGTGCTTCGACAACAACCGGACCAGAATCGCTACTATAAAAAGAAGTGACGTCTTTGTATGAAAGTCGAGGAATTCTATGGAGCATTCCCGGTTTACCCGGTTATCTCCAAGGCAGCTCCTCAATTATCATTCACTTCGTGGATATGGCGTGATTTTTTCCATTTCTGTCTTTCCCTTTCCCTATGTCTTTATATATTTTCGTCTTTGTTTCCTTTATTTCGCTCTAGTTCTCTATTTCTTTCTACCTCGATCTTCCTCTAGCTTTCTGCTCGTTCTAGCCCATCCGAGTTGTTGCATCCCACGCCGGGCAAAATGGCGCACTCGTTCTGAGAGCCAAGCAGAAGATGGGGAAGAAGACGAACAGGGGCAGGCCGAGTTATTGCTCTCATGATGATGATAGCTTTTTACACGATCGACGGAGTTCCTCCTCGCAAATAAATTTATTTCGTTTTTTCTCTGTAGGAGGGCTTCCCAGTTTTCTCTGGCGCATACCCGACCGAGTTTTTGGTTCCCCGGACAAGGAGCGATTTCTTAACGAGCTTCGCTGCTAAAAGACGCATAGAAATACGCATGAGACCGACGCACCCTTCAAAGGCCACATGTCTGTACGCTCGCCAGCGCTTGGCTTTTAAGTGAAGCTTGCCATGGCTCAGCGATTCTTCTGTGAGCGCCGAATACGCACAGCAGGAAAGCTAACCTGAAAAATGGCACTGTCTGCGCGCACAATGTACAATACGCTCGACATATGTATCCTAGAACACCAGTTTACATTCGAAGTTGCACCCATGAGAACAATGGGAACTGCAACGCCACGCTACCCAGTCGAACTGTATAAGTCTGCATGCATTCTCGTCAGGCAATGCAATCTCGGCTGTCACCAAGTGTAGAGCGCGGGTGCAGCGCACGGCAGAAGACGCTGCCGTACGCGATCGTGCCCGCAGCTAGACTATGCTAGTTGGCTAGTCGTTAAAAGTGACGCCACCAAGACCCACGATGCAACACCGTCCCTGCATTGGTCTCACGTTTGCAAGAAGCCTGTGTCACGTTACGATCGCGAGCCTCTGACCGCGTACTACAGCGATCACAAGGCAATATCGCGGAAGTGTATAGTCGTTCGCGAAAGTGTCTGCGCGTAATCAACGGCTACGTCATCTTAAATAGACGCTACGCCGGAACGTAACAGAATGTCTTCCATTCAAGTTAAACGTTCAAAAAATGCAAATACAAGAAATCAAATCACATATATGCGCCGCATCGGGTCGTTCAGCGTTTCTTGGATTCGTTGCGTGACCGTTCAGCGACCTTTTTTCAAGAAAGGGAGTTTTTTGTGTTTTCCCGGACGACGACACCACTGTAATTGTTATAACAAGCTTTGCTTCCAAACGGCTAGAATAACGCGGCGGGCGTCTAAAGCATAAGAAACGTGAGGCCATGGGAGCAAAGCAAAGAATTCTCAGCCCGGAGAGCGAGAGTATAAGCGATTGGGAGGTGGCATTGCGCGTCCATCGTCAGCTGACCGAGGGGCGACTTCCCCAACGCAAGGCCATTCGCCTTCTACGTGCCATGACTAAAGCTTCAGAAAGGGTTGAAAGAGCGGCTATTCAAGGCATCAACTAACGCACAGATTGTACATTCCACCCAAGACGAACAGCCGAAACTCCGGCGATCAGCGCTTCAGCATGCCGGCAGCCCCTATGCCGGAGTGGACGCGTCCTTTTTTCTAGAAAGGTCCGTAGCGGTTTTAGAATTCGACGGATGTGGCCTAAGGTGTTTTTCTCGCCTGCCTACAAAAACTCTCACTAACAATATTCGAAAAAGAGTCGCGCTCACTTCACAGAAAATAATCACTGTTTCTAGAAGGAAAGGAGGGCACATTCGATTTGCACGAAGGTCAATGGGAAATAGCGAACCAGCTGCGTTGACCGAGAGATGCAGACTTTTACGGCGACGGGAAACTGGCGCGCATTCACCTTATCACGGTATTCGTAATATTTATCCAGGCTGCTAAAATAGCGTGTAACGGAAAATGAAGACGTCGTACCTGCGTTTGTGAAAAAGGCTTGCGCGAGATCCCAGCAGACTTGCAGCGATCGGAGGGGGCCACGGGAAGGCACGTCAGGCGACACTCCGAGACATCTTCCGCGGCGAGACGCGCGAACCAGACTAGCCGTTGTGGCCGTTGCCTTTGGAGCTGATGCGCGCGTCGCGCTCGGGCAGTTCCATTCTTAGATGGGGGTGACGGCGGAAATGCCGTCGCGTCGGTAGTGGTAGTCTTGCGCGGTTGTCTGTAATAATTTCTAACGTTGCCATGTTACCGGATTGCGTTTACCATGTCACCAGAGTGTTGATCACGGCGGCGAGCTTTCTTGGCGCGTTTCCTGCGCAATATATGCCTGAGTTACACACGCGTGCGCCGGGTTCTTCTATCTGCGGGTCAGCCTTACCCCACCACCCTTCCCATGTGTTTGTCAAATCCGAGAAAAATAAAATATTCACAGTGGATGCAAACGTGAAGATGAAGCGTTGATCTGCATCTCACCTGGATTTGGTTCACGGCTTTTGAGGCGTTAAGGTGAAAATTAAATAGGTTTTGGAATGTAACATCAGCACACAAGATTCTACATATAGACTGTGACAGCCTTAGAATAAAACGTAAACTGTACCATCGCCCATAGCGTTCCCTATAAATGCGTAGAGGGAACTCTGGCGATGGGATTATTCAGCCACCATGAGAATGATGGGTAGTACACGAATTTGCCTAATCTTCATGCTCACGGCCTCGAGCGCACTTGTTGCTTTGTTTATTGCCCTGTTATGGCGTTCGTTTTAGATAAAAGAACAGATCGTTGTGAACTTCGTGACCAGATTTGAATTGATTAGCCTAAAAAAGTTAAAGTGGTAAAGTGGAAGTGCTGACTTCACCTGAACATTGACTTTCGACAAAGCGGATGCAGGCGACGCGGAGCCAAGCGGAGCCGAAATAACGAAGTTTAGACAAATCCGTGTACTACCCATCATTCCCATGCTGGCTGAAGCGCCATACCTTGCAGCTCCCATAGACACTAGCGCGAGAGTTCTCTCGTAGGAACATCGTAGGAAACTCTGTTCGACAGGGTCATCTTGTGGCAGGAATTTGACATCCGAGACGTGGTAGTCTTCTACCTTCTTACCTCTTTGAATATCACGCCTGTGCAATAACTGGGATTTAGGTTGTGAGCACGTTGCACCGTATAGTTTTCGAGAATAATAAAAGAAACATGGCGTCACCGTCTAAGCGAATTTCCTAAGGGGTGCTGTGCCGCGATGGGAATGAATGCACATGTGTCTCCGAGGCTTGTGTTGGCGAGTATTCAGCGAGGTTTCGGCTAAAAAGCGGATACGACTCCATGAATGACGCTTGTCTAAAACAATACTTTTATAAACGGATCTCATTCACGTGTTTTATATCCTAGACTAAATGTCCACTAACGTATACGGCATAATCAATCGGCGAAAGAAGGAAACAGACGACAAGTAGGCGAGAGTGAATGCAGGCCTTGTCGTCTGCGTTCTATGTTTAGGGGCCGTTTGTTTCTTTACATTTTATAAAATTGTACATCGACAGACAAGTCTTCAAAGTTAAATAAAACTTGTTTCTATGCATTGATAAAAGATAAATAGCTTACTAGGTGCTCCTTCGGTACGGAATTAATCACCTTGACTGAGGGGACGCGTTGACACGATCACTGCGGCTCGGGTCACCGGTGGGTCATGGCCTGTGCTCCTCGCATGCGGCCTCGGTGTTACGAGCACGTATCTGCTTACTGATGCGATAACTTCACACTTGAACGCAGATGTACGATTCTTGCTGCAAGATGTTATAAATACGCAGAACAATACATTTCTGGCGTTATATGCCACGATCTACCGGCGAACCACGACACACTGAATGAAAACGTTTTCATGATGCGTGTGGTGGGACCCGCCCGTGACCAACGCTCAAGAACTCCCCATCACGTGCTACCGTCAATGGTTTGAGAATGCAACCAATACATATAGTTTTATTGTATTCGACGTGGAACCGCGATGTTGTTTTTAAAAGCGGAGTGGCGGCCTATTTTTCCTTTGTTGCACGCCATCTTTTTTTGAAATACGCTACAGCCGAATAAGTACGCATGCGTTCCTCCTGCTGCTGCCGAACATTTAGCGCGACTCATGGACCAGCATGCCTTTTACGGACTCAAAATAAAGCAGAACATAAGGAAACAAACGTGCGTTCGTGTTTTCGGGTGTCAGAGAGTTTATATTTCAGCTTAGCATTTCGCGAAAAACGCAGACAATAGCTTTGTGTCTTTAAAATAAGCGCGCTGAACACCAGCCGCAAAGGTGGCGGCGCCATCTCATTGCAGATAATCAAACAGGCACAGGTGCCCAACCGCTGGACCCACCGGCACAGGTATGACCCACCGGTGGGTCACGGCGCACCTGGAAGACATGCCGAGTGCCCACGGGTGGGCTGCTCCGCACCTAAAACGAGACCTCAAGAAAGCCTGCCGGAGCGAGCGTGCGAAGATGAAATACCAACATGCCCAAGCTCGCGCTCTTTCAACGAAACAACTCTATGAGTTAGAGCCAACGTTTCTAATCCGGGGCTATGATAACAACTGTTCTTTTGCATGGTCTCTTCTAAGTACCTCCTAATGCATTCTCCTTCACACGTGGTGCAATTCTGCTTACGCGTACAAGATGCATACCTGAGTATACGCGAAAATAAGAATGGCAATGTTGGCGCACAAACAAGACATGTGATAGGGTGCGTCGATCAATGAGGGGCAGTTAGTGCTCGTCGCCTGCGTTTACTTCCAAATGCAAAATTCGCATAAACTGCAGTAGCCCGAAATCATCAGCTCAACATACAGGAATGGGACCTTAATAGGCCTAAATATGTAAATAAGCCAAGTTTATCTACATTAGCCCTCAGTTCGATTCCCTTGATGTTTGGGAGAGAAAGAACACTATGGAAGTTAAGAATCATTATCTTTCGATGCTAATTAAGCAGCATGGAACAGCGTTTCATGTAGGTCTTAGGAAACTGCAAAGTGAATCTACGGCTCTAAGATGAAGTTCCACATTTAACAACAAAGTTGCTATTGTAATAGATCGGTAGCTATCGATGTAATAGCATCAAAGATGTACACTACTATAAAATCTTTATCGCACTGAAAATTCCATGCTTACTTCAGGAATTTTTTACATAACTTATTCGTTGAGTCTTAGGCATTAATTGTGCGCCATGGAAGGCCTTCCCAGTATACTTATTGGTGACCGGTCGGGGAGTGATTTGACTCCATTGGCGGTAGCGCTTCTGAACCACCCTTCAACATGAATGTTTATAGCCGGGAAAGCTACATATAGCTCTCCCAAATTAGGGTAGAAATAACTCTGAATAGTTTTTGAAGCGTACATTTCCAGAGTATGCTAGCGATGCATCTGTCGCTATTGCATATGATATAGCATTCATCATTATGAACACTTCAGCTTTTGTGCTCAAAAGCATGCCATGAACTGCTACATGAAAAATGGCAGCTTACGATTATTATTTAGTGGAGTACTTCTTACTCTATATCATGCTAATAGCGCAAGCGTGAGATGCCTCAACCAACGTAAAAACTAACCGTGGGTGGCGTCAGCGCGAGGATTCAGGAAATCATCCCTTGATGACGCCACATGATATCTTAGATCACCGAAATTTTTGAAGCGTTCATGATTCATCGCATGAGATTATCATTCCGTAAAAGGTGGACGAACCACTGATGCAGTGCAAACCAGCTGAGGTGCAGAAAACTTCAGAAGGAGGGGGACGGAATAGACATCGACTCCAAATTTCAAAAAAATATGGCTGGTCCTTCCGGGATAGGAATCGGTATAACGCGAAAGTGAAAGGCGTCCTCTCAAAAGCAGTTGAATGTTTATTATACACTGATGTACGAGAACTTGCACAAAGTCTCTTGGTGTTTGGAAGCTATAGCACCGCTCGATGTGTACGCAACCACGTTAACACCTGGTGGCACATCTCCATCCCGACGACTAACGTCCATGAACATGATTAAAACTTTGTGGTGATGTAGTAGTTAAAGGAGTCCTGACACAAAAGTTTTCGCCCCACATTTATTTGCTGCAATGTGTTGCTGGCGGCCTATTAGTCATAACGCGGCACATCGTTTGCTGCAGCGCGCGACAGGTAATTAATTACAAGCTCCTCATTACCGACACAGCTTCAGTTTCGGTTTGACAGAGCACCAAAACCGACAAGCCGCCGGGTGCAACTATCACCACCTAGCGAGTGAAACGCTCGGTCACGTGAGCACACTGAACAGTGACGCATTTCCGCGTGGTCTGTCGTCGCCGGGCTCATCGTCGTCTGGTGGCGACGATTTTCTTGCGGCGGGGATGGAAGGAATTTTCGACGTGGCGAAAGGTTTGACCCGCTGGCGAGGAGCGATTCGTCGGGAAGCGCGTCAAAACAGAAATGGCGGCTACGACGTCATCATAACTTGTACCGGCTGCAACGGTTACGTAGGGGAAGTAGGGGGGTCACCTCGGGTCACCTCCGAGGGTGTCAATGCAATAGGTGCGGCTTATAATGCTGGATCGCGCTCGCGAACTTCAAAATTCATATAAAATACCTTCCAAGCTTTATTCGCTGTCGATATTTTGCAGATGGTACACGCATGTACAGGGGAATCGATCCAGCAGGCTATCTCGGCCGCGACATTTTGTGTCAGTACCCCTTTAACACACACCTGGACATAATATATGACGAATCTCGCGCAAATATGACGTCAACATGCACATAACAATCACTAACGCGACTCTCATAAAGCATCGTCATTTGAGGAGTGAAATGGCAAGGTGTGCGCTCCCTAGTATCCGGTGCCAGTGCACACGGAGCTGCAGTTGTCGGAGAAACACCGTTAGCCCTTTTGAAGCGGTCCTACACACGCGAGGAGGCGTCACGCACAGACGCGAAAGGCCAATCGCGTAAATGCGTTATGACCGAATGGAATTCAGCGTGGACGCCTCATTTCACCGATCATAGTTTTCTACATTACTGCAGCGAAAGCCTCCGCCTCGCTGAGACTACCGAAACGTTCGCAGTCGGTGCTCATTAGCTTCAGGATGCATTCCGGTAACGCGCCGTTGCTAGTGTTGCCCAGGCCAATCCGTTCGCACGGGGAGAGCGTAATCAGAGGGAGTGGTGTGTCAGCCGGAAGAGCGTCGGTGATTGCACGCAGAAATTCTTCAGCTTCTCGCTATCCCGCGCAATGTTAAAGAGATGATACAAAGATCACACCACGGCCGTGCTACACACAAGAAGGGAAACGCTACGCGCGTCGAGGCTCCCACGGTGGTAGAATAGGAGTGTGTCCCCTGTTGTCTGGCAGTGATATTTTACGTTTTGATCATGGCCGCGGTGTGAGAGCCAAGCCAGTGTCGCAGAGCGATACTTTAATATGGATCGATGCTATGAGCGAGGCTTGGGCTAGAGCCGCCACTTCGCGGTGTAAGGCGTTCAAAAAAATTACAGCATATCCACGGGTGAATGATGAAGAGCTTGGGCGAAGCTCCTGAAGCAATCATGTGTACACCGTGAAACGTTCAGTGGTTTCGCCCAGCAGTAATCAAAGCGATACGCCGCTTTGATTATTTTTCCTTTTTCCGTTTTTCCTTCTTTTTTTATTGTTCTACTTTTTTTTCAATTTTGAAATATTTTTCATTGATTTTATTTTATTTTTATTTTTTTTTTCTTTTTTTTAATTTTTATTTTATTTTATTTTTTATTTTTTTCTATCTCTATGGGACAGCGCCATCTAGTATATCGTCACCCAACTGGAGTTTGCATGAATCTCTATGGGACAGCGCCATCTATTATACTTTTCGTGAGATACTGCCGCGGTCACGCCTGACATGGGACAAGGTTAGCCTAAGAGGAGCTACGCCCCTAAAATTAGCACTTTTATTGAAAACGCACCAAATGGGACGGTGGTAGCAACAGTACAACGGCGCGTCGCCCGAGGTAATCGCGGAAGCCGTGCATTACTTCAATCTACCGCTCCCAGACAACGGCATCAACCCGCGAACAGACAGCACTGCGAGAGGAAAGTGCGAGAGATAAAAGGCGCGTACGTCTTGTGCTCTCACCGCAAGTTTGCTTTGAGAGCACGGAGGTCACTTCGCTCACTTCAGCGGCCGCGTTTGCGAAAGGAGCGCGCTACTCACACCGAATTAAGTTAGAACTGTGACAGTTCGCGCTCATTCTGTGTATGTTCGTTCCGTGCGGAAATTCTGCGTGAGCAGCGCGTTGCAAGTTTCGAGCTGCTTGCCGATCTTCGCGTGACATTACAATTTGTTGCTGTAGCATTCATTCCTTCGCACTTGGGAAGAATGCACAACAAACGCTCAACCACGTCTGTGGAGACACGTTTCACTTTCGAGTTATACCGATTCTTATGACAGAGGGATGAGCCATGTTTATCTCTCTTTCTGCCATTGTTTCTCTCTATTTCTGCCTTTATTTCTCGTTTTCTCTTGCTATCTGTTTTTATCTCTTTTTCGTGTCGGTTTCTGTGTATCTCTCTCTCTCTCTCGCTTTCTATGTCTTTCTCGGTAGTGGTGGTTGGGGACTTTCTCGGTCTTTGTATATTTTTACGTCTTTGTTCCCTTTATTTCTCTGTATCTTTTTCTTTCTCTCTTTTTATCAATTTACCTTTTCTCTCTCTTATTTCTCTTTCCTTGTATCTCTTTCTTTGTCTCTCTCTCTCTTTCACGTGTTTCACCTGATCCCCTTCGCCGAGCACTCGATAGCGGAGCTTGCCGAATTCCTGTGGCGCACAAACACCTGTGGAATTTTGCAAGATGTTGAACAAGTTAGCAATAGCTTCGCGGTGTGTCACCTTTGGGTCTGGTCTATGTGATACGTAAGCGTTGTGTTTAATTGCATGTGGCGACGTGCATGGAACGCCGTTTACGAGCGGCATCGGCATGGCATCTTTCATCTTCTCTCAAGCACTCCTGAGTGTCTCGAACGCTGTCCTAATGCACGTGCATCCCGCGAACGCTGAAACGCGTGTTTTACTGATGTGTAAAAAAGTCACGCTCGCCTCTGCATGTGTTTCTGGAGAGAGTTTTTATTCCGCTTCCACGAAATTCATAGCAGCCGTCAAATAGAAAATGTTCTCTTGCTATGGCACACTGCAGCGCAAAAAACACACAATGGACGGTACACTAACGAAGACGACGAGCGCTGAACTAGCAACAACGTTTAATGGAAAAACAATCACACATATGTATGCTGGCACTATTTATGTGGCACTAAGCACAGGCGGCCCTTTGTTGAATGCGGAGAAGGAGTGGCGTACAAAATTCTTTAAAGTGCGGAAAAGTGTACGTGGGCCTAACTGGGAGATGCGTAAACGATCGTCCAGGGGAGCATGCAAACAATGTAAAAATTGCGCGTGACGGAAATGATGTTGAAGGCTTCCTAACCAGCCATTGTATAACGTGTCAGGATTGCGCACCCGAGCTAAATAACACTTCCGTCATTAAGAAGAGCAAAACTCGAATCACCCGCGAAATCATAGAAGCAGAACGCATTTCCTATCAGGGGGATAATTGTGCAAGCGTGCTGTCCCTGCAACTAACTGATAAAGAGTTCGTGTTCCTACGCATGTGTAGTGAATGACGTCTGCGTTGGACAGCATAAATATGTGTGAATGTTTTTCAATAAAGGTTGTTGCAAGTCCAGCGCTCGTCGTCGTCGTTAGTGTACCGTCCGTTGTGTGTTTTTGCGCTGAAGTGTGCCATAAATATGTACCAACAAGCCCAACTCAACACCTTAATCAGGCTCTCTTGCTACACTTGTCTTGCGCTGCGTGTACAACGCAGTCAAATTGAAAAAAAAAAGAAAACATGGCTGATCCCCCTGTCATAGGAATCGGTATAACGCGAAAGTGAAACATGTCTTCACAGGCGTAGCTGAGCGTTTCTTGTGCATTGTTTCGGCACAAGGACGAAGGAATGAATGCGACAGCAACAACTTGTAATGTCAGGCGAAGAACGGCAAGCAGCTCGAAACTCGGAACGCGCTGCTCGAGCAGAAAGGACGCACGGAGAGAACGTACACAGGATGAGCGTGAACTAACAACTCTCACAGCTCGACAGTTAAAGCGCGCCACTCAAACACAAAGGAGGAAGCACGAAACGAACACAGAAGTATAACTTAAGAGGGCGATTCGTTGGGCAAGTTGGTGATCCATAATGTTACTAACAGCGCAAAAAAAGGACGAAGGACCAGGAAGAAACACAGACGAGCTCGTCTGTGTTTCTTCCTGGTCCTTCGTCCTTTTTTGCGCTGTTAGTAACACTACAGAAGTATACACAGGATAAGCGCGAACTAACTGTCACAGTTGTAACCTATTTGTGTCTGAGCAGCGCGCTCATTTCGCGAAAGCGGCCGCTGTAGCGAGCGAAGTGACCTTCGTGCTCTCCGTAACTACAACGCAAACTTGAGGTGAGATCACAAGACGTACAAACCACACCCCATCCCGAGATGAGCGCGTGCGCACGAGCGACCAAGCCCTGTGGAGGCGGGCGCGCATCGCAATGCGCAAGGCGACGACCTTTAATCGTGCCCTTCGAGCCCTTCGCGCCATCTCGCTAGTGCCACTGATCTGTGAGTACCACCAATACTACAATGGCGTATTGAATAGCTTGCTGTTAGTATGATGAAGAAAATGCCGTCTGTGGCCTAGTAGGTTCGCACCGCGCGCTGTTGAGCGAGGGGTCGTAGCTGCGATTCCCTGCGACAGAACTTTGTTTCTAGTTTTTTTTCTTTGCCGACATGTTAGTGCATATTTTACAACATTATATCCGTAATGGAAATACGTCAGTTGAGCCGTTGTGGACCCCAGCATAAAACATTTCAGTTAAAAAAAAACAGTGTTCACTGGAATCTCATTTTAGTCTTTGCGAAAGCGCAAAACCGATGTATAAAGATTAAGACCGAGAAAACAATCTCCAGGAGCAGCAGGCGTTGCGGAACTCTTCCACTGATCGTGGCCGCTCGCTTGGAGAGTAGAAATTAAAACCTACGTCTTCTTTCCTACACGCCAGTTACTGGCTTCTCAGGGAGTGAAAGCTACGAAAAATCGAGTGAAAGCTTGAATGGGCGCCTATACAATGACAGTCGAATCAAATAAATACAGCTGTTTGTCGAAAATCGAAT
The DNA here is from genome assembly GCF_013339695.2 of Rhipicephalus sanguineus. Classification (NCBI taxonomy): domain Eukaryota; kingdom Metazoa; phylum Arthropoda; class Arachnida; order Ixodida; family Ixodidae; genus Rhipicephalus; species Rhipicephalus sanguineus. The sequence continues at coordinate 170,711,648 of NC_051182.1, read as the reverse complement.
TCCTTAACGTAAACACAAAAATTGCGCGGATTGCACCAAGTCGCGCAAGGCTGGGTCACGGCAGAGCTGGTGGGCATATTTCAGCTTCTCATATTGGCCATCTCTTGAGAACGCTCGCGTTGTTTTTGAGCGCGTGCGGGTCCACGATGATGATGGGAGTTTTACAGCATGGCTCTAAAGCCCACAGCGTTCCGCATGCATCCGCCTTAGTCGACTCGAAGGGCAAAGCAATCTCCTTCTTCTTTCCAGTCGATGTAATGAACCTCCCGCGCCCCCCTCCTAGAGCTTTCTGCAAATAACGTGGCTCTGCAGTGCCTCAACGATCGGATGCATTGTAAGCGTTCTGCACCACACCTTGCTCTGCACTGAATTTGGGATCGGCCTACCGTTGACGATCAGTCACAACATGACGTGACGTGTGTAAGGCCACAGTAAAGACGTGATGACGCCACAAATTTTGGTGACCTGTGACGCTACGACGACGTCATATGGTGACGTCATCCCGTGATGATGAGTTTTGCATCACTCGTGTAGACGCTGGTGATGTGGGGTGCCGGCGCTGGACGCTGGTCAACTTACGCGTTTGATGAGGCATCTAAGGCTTTCACCTTAATAAGTGAACGTTAAAGATATCAAGATAATGAAAACAAGTTATGTGAGCACTGATGTAGCAGGTGAAAGTAATCTAAAGAAGGTGAATTAGTGAAAGCATAAATTAATGATAGCTAATTGGTGAGCGTTGCGCGTCGATATAAAGTGCCTGCTAAAATATCCACACCACGTGGTTTTCGCCTTCGAGTTCTCTTTGGCGGATGCATAAGAGCCCATTCAGGGTTTCGAAAGACAGCCTGAACTCTGTCTCTCTTGGAATGTTTCTTTTCTTGATATTCATGTGGCTATGCAAATACGAAATGCAACGCCAAGCATCTCACCCTTTGTACAAACAATCAGGGCAACATTAATTCGATTACTTCTCAGACGATAAAGACATATCAGCTGATAGAGAAAGGAAAGCTACATTATACGTGTATTCATGGTATGCAGACCAACATTTAGAAAGACTGAAAACAACCGAAAGAACTGCATGTACTGGAGCATAGTAAAAGCTACATGCAGCCATCTGCACGTTTCATCCCCATGTATAATCGGCTTGCAACGATCCTGAGCGCTGTCGTATTGATTGCAGTTTTTGTGTTAAGGAAAGAGAGGCAATTTAGAGTATGTTTACTATTCTAACATGGCAGACATGCATACTATTGCATTGGCGACACGGCAGGTCTTCATACAAATTTTGGCTATCTGTGACGCCATGACGTCATCACGTGATGACGACTAATCACGTGACGCCCACAGTCAGTTTTCGCGTGTGGTGAGGCATCTAAGTTCTTTGCCGCAATAAATATCCGTAGGTTAGAGTAGGAACTAGTGTACTAAACCATTTAGGAAGACAACTTCAGCGCAAATGAAGACGGACAACAAAGACTAGAAAGACAAGCACAACCACAATCATTGCATGCGTACGTGTAGCTTCGTATTGCATACGTAAAAACGTCGATATTTAACCAAGATACGCCACTCCCACAATCCTGGCTTGCGCACGCGTAGCGTCGTATTACACACGTATCAACACAGATGTCTAATCAAAATGCGCACGCATAAATTCATATTCATACTAAACAAGAACTGTAAATTATGCTGGATAGAGCTATATGCAGCGGTCGCTACTGTATCGTAAAACCTTCGTGCTTACGAAAGATTCAGGATACTTTCCACAGTCGGGCAAGTGGGTGCAAGCCAAGCTTGGCGTGGGCGTGCCTGACCAATTGCCTTTGCTTCTTTCTTTCTTTGTTTCTTTCTTTCTTTCTCTCTATTTCTTCCTTTCTTAATTTATTTATCTTTCTTTCATTCCTTATTTCTTTCTCATCTATCACCTTCCTTCTCTCTTTCATTTTCTCTCATTACTTCTTTCTTTCTTCCTCTCTATGCTCCTTTCTTTCTCTCTTTCCTTCGTTTCTTTGTCTCTCGGTTTCTTTCTTTTTTCTTTCTTCCTTTCTCTCCTTCCTTTCTTCCTCTTTCTTTCCTTCTTTTTTTCTTCCTCTCATTGTTCCTTCCTTTCTTTCTTTTTCTCTCTCTTTCTTTCATTCATTCATTCTTCCTCTCTTCCCTTCCTTCTGTCTTTGTTTCATTCCTCATTTTTTTCTTCTTTCTTTTTATGACATTGCGCATTGCTGGGTCCGAACGTCTGCGTCCACATTTATTATAGGTAGAGGCCCTTTTCTGGACGCTGCTTTCAGGCTGAATCGGCTTCGCCTGTTTTTTTTTAGGGGCGAAACACCTTACAGTCTCGGCGTGTCGGCGGTATCGTCGTGTGCTTTGCCGCGTGCATCGTCATGTCCTCTCATGTGCCCTCTCTTGCGCTTGAGCGCAGGACAGGGTGATACCGCCTCAGCACATGCCGTGTGGCAAGAGAGAGAGCGAATGGCGCGCGTTGACTATGGAAACGCTCTTTCTGCGATGAACCCTGAACTACCAGCTCGCGAGGAACGAGAACGCACCCTGGCCCACGAGAGAGAACGCCGACCCAGGCAGCGTCTGCCAGTGAGTTTCATGATTGAGAAAACCGACTACTCGCCCTGCACAACCATTCAGCGGCCACTCCATTATATAGGCAATGGATGTTGGCCTGCAATATAGTGCCGTTGAGAGATTTCTCAGGTGCGTAGTTGAACAATAAAGATTCGCAGCGTGCACGTTAATTAAAAGCGGACTGTGGGTATCTGTGTCTAATCTCTGTTCTGTCTCTGATTGCCCATTAACAGTGGAAATCTTGCTATGGGAATCACAGACGCACACTGCATGTGTCGCCTCTTCAGAAGTTTCATGTTAGTGGAGCTGAAACACCCTTCCCTATATGATTCGCCCCTCCCTAATTTTGTTATTTCCAGCGCCCGTCAGCCCGTAGAACGGTCCATCGAAAGGACCATCACACGACATGGTAAGGCGGGTGAGGAATACAGTTTTCTTGATGTAATTTTTCTGAAATGCGTTGTCCACCAGATCGTTTTAATCTGCCAACACGACATATTTCAATGAAGCGCCCATAGCAAGTGTGCTGCTTCCCAATTGTTTTTCGTAACTTCGGTACAACGCATTCGTATGCTCGAGTTCACGTTGGACAAACATGGGCGCGTGGCCTCAATATCGGGCCACAAGGCAATCGCTCTGGAACGCAGGCTTTTCTTCAGTTTTACTAGTTATGTCTTTGGTGCGGGCCAGCTGTGGGTGAGAAGGGTTTGTTGTAATATCATTACCAGCTTCATAGGACAGTAAATACGGCCTTCGCTTGAAAATGATAAATATTTATCATGATTATTGATTGAAGAACAATAAGCAATGCCTAATACTGAAACTGTTAATGATTTTTAATGCTCAAAGATTTGAATACAGAGTACGATGTACTCTACTATGGGAGTTCATTTCACAGTTTGAATGAATAGGTACAAAAATTTGACGTACACGATCGCATGACGGTGTCAATTGAGCCGAAGAACTTAGGATACGGTTAGCAGCAAGTGTACTGAGAAAGCATCGCAAAGAGCACATTTATTCGCTGAACTTCAGCGAATGAAGTCTGCAAAACGTATTTTTCAGGAAACCAAGAATCCAGAAGATCGATCGAAAGGTTATCGGTTCATAGATAATTTAATATGTTTTCCGTAACTATCGCTATCATAAAGCGACAAATTCGTGCTCACTTCTTAGCTTGTAAAAGTTTATGAGAAAGCCTTGGAGTCATTTCTCCGTCGTTGCCTAATACGAAGGAATACACACATTTTTAACCAATTAGCTTGATAAAGCGTTGTTCAATATGCCCTAAGAGGCTTCAGAAGGTAACGTGCATGCGAAGCTTCTAGTGACTCACCTGAGTAGCGGGTGATGTTCAAAATATCCTCCTCACCTACAAAAGACCCTCCACGCCCACAGTTTGCAAGCACCAAGAAATAAAAAATAAAATAAATTTTCATTTGAGCGGCGTGGGATGAACCCCAGTCCCCATGGTCCGAAAGCCAGTGTCTTGAACACTAGGCCACGCGTCCATTCTTACCACCTGTGAACTCAACGGAAGCGTACGAATACGTTCTACCAACGATACAACAACTGGGAAGCAGTACACTTGCTACAGGCGGTTCATTGAAATATTTCATGTTACCGGGCTTAAATAGATGTACAGGACAACGCGTAAGGTCGATACCGGTATTGCGCATTTTAGGAAAATTCTGACATCGAGTAAATTGAAATATTAACCCGCGTTTCAAAGATAGCGTCACAGTCCTTTTCTTGGGCCATTACACAGGCTGACGAATGCTGGAAGGAACACCAGAGACGCGATTCCGATTCAGTCCGAAAACTGCGTTCCGAGGACGGCTGCTGTCTACATAGAAAGAAAGAAAGAAAGACAGAAAGAAAGAAAGAAAGAAAGACAGAAAGAAAGAAGGAAAGAAAGAATAGGCTAAGTCATGCACGCCCGCGCCAAACTTTGCTGGCCCCCTTTTGGAGAAGGGCTCTCAAATTTTTTCTCAGTGCAAAGCACAAGCAAATAAGCCTTGAATGGTGAATATGATGGTGATGATGAATGCGTTGAACATGAGTATTAACGCGTCGATGATGGCGATAATGAACGATGATGATGAAAGTGTTGAATGAGAGCTGTTAGCAAGCGGCCACGTGAACGTTTGTGATGATGGAGATGATGATATCAATGATGAACGCTTTATACTTATGTTGAAGACTTTGGTCATAATAAGTCCTGAAGGTTATAACGATTAAGGCGTTGAAGTAGAGCCGTTGGCAAGAAAACTTCTCGTGTACGACGAAGAAAGATGATGGGCCTAGCCTAACGGGTGTTTCCAGCGTCCACATATGTGGTAACTTGTTTTCTTTTGGAAATACAGCTAAAGTTTTCAGGTGCTCGGTTTATTACCACATTTTATTGTATTGTTTTGCATATACGCTAAAAATATGTAATTGCGCATCTGGATTGGCAATGGGATACAAAGGGTGAATAAGCCCATCTCGAGCCGGAATCTAATCCAGGCCTTCTGTGTGGCACTGCAAGCATTCTACCACAGAGCCACCACGCCAGTGCTTCAAACAAATACTGAAAAAAAAACCATACACAAGTCTGATGTCCGGGCAACGTCAACCTTGTTGTAGTTTATGCTATGCGTTTTGATATTATTTAATATTATTACAGACATAGGTCGGCAAAAAATATGGAACTCACTCAGACTCACTCACGAAATATATTTTGCCCTTACAGCTCGCTGGCATTGAGGTGCACGAAAATTTTGCTCCACCCGACTCACTCGGACTCAGACTCACTGAAAATTTTCTCAGCCATACTTACTCGGACTCAAGCTCATCAAAATATTACTCACTCGGACTCACATAGACTCAGACTCGCGGCTCTATCTCAGTCTGAGTGACTCTGACTAAGTTGACTCATGCGTTGTTAGCGTACAATTGGCTTTTTCGACCAAGGTGTCAATGCTCTTTAACACCATTATCTAGCATAATTGGTGCTCTACTTGGTGCCTTTGATCGTACCTTAAAATATGAGTAATCAGTCGCTGCAATCCAGTAAGGACGTTTTTATTCAAAGAGATGACTCCCACGAGATATTTTTATCAGGAACTTCCTGTGAGGGTTAGAGGGGGGGGGGGGAGGAATTACAGCACTTGCCCCCCTCTTCCCCACTCTTCGTAACTCACGCCTGTGATAATAAATATTGATCTCGCATTTGAACGCTAGTGCTTCGAAGTATGTGTGAGTCGACGGGAGTATAAACGTGAGCCGACATAAGGCTGATGTTAATGCTGAAGCTGTGTAGATAGAGTAATATGTTGAAAAAAAAGTGTCCAGCTCACTCAGACTTACTTCAAGAAATGTAAATTACGCTTAGGAGCTCAGTCGGGCCTGACACTCATCAAAATTTTCCTCAAGCGGACTCACTCAAATATACCTGAACCGGACTCACTCGGACTCAAACTCACTAAAATATTTCTCACCCGGTAGTAACTCAAACTGCACGGCTCCATGTAAGTCGACTCATGAGTGAGTTTGTAGACCACTGAAGATGCCCGCCTATGACTCCGCGCATTATAGTGAACCTGTTGCGCGAGTACGCCTACGACAGCTACTTCTGGATGTGTGCATCATTGCACCGTAGTGTGCGCTTCCTGGTGATAAATCTGACGTCTCTGCTCTAATGTAGTGCTGATGTTACATCAGACCACGAGGTGCCTTTTACAAGCCAGTGTATAGACGGGTCCACTGTTAAAGAGAACACTTGCGTGGAGTGCGCGTCCGGATTTCGCTCTCTTGCAAAGCCATAGTAGCTGAGATTTATATAATACTGCTGCTGGTTGATAGCTTTGACTCCTTTTCACAGAGTAGTGGCCCGCGCGGGCAATGTTTCCACATCCACTATAAGTTAGAGGGCAAGCAATATAAACGATGCTCGTTCGAGTGTTCCCTTTAACAGTGGACCGTACTGTACACGGCATGCCTAGTGAGCCCAAGATATGCGCACAACTACTCAGTTTCCACAAAGACGCTGATAAACCTCGCAGCGCTAGGTTCATCGTAAAAAAAAAAAATCACCCACACATCACGCGCTGACTGCTGATTTTTGGGTAAAGAATGATTGTGTTTGCTGAACCTTGACGGAAGTTTCTGCACGTCATCCACCAAAGGTTCAGCGTTTTTGCCTGTAGCCTTTAGAACTGTCCTGCCGGCCGTCTGAAGGGCTAACCTGACTCCTGAGCTATCGCGTGCATCGGTGGACCTCGACCAGCTCTTCCAAGGTGTTGTGTATTCCTGGCTGCTTTGTAGGTTTGGCTAATTGATCCGTCAATTACTTGTGTTTCCCTGTGTATTAGTTCGGCGTACGGGAAGGCACATGCAATTCTGCTGATTACAAAATCTTGGGCTAGCTTGCACAAGTCGTCTTTCTTACCCCTTGTCTCTTGTTGGCTGTTTTAACACGAAAGTGTTTTATGCCGGGTTCCACCAAGACTTCAGTGACGTATTTCCGTCACGGAAATGACGTCAAAAATTTACACGATCAGATGGCAAAGAAAAAAAGTTCCGTAAACAGGAATCGAACCCACGACCGCTCGGTCCGCAACAACAGATGCCGGCCACGCTATTTACTGTGCCACGGTCACAGACTCTAGATGCTTTACAAACGCGCCTTTTATATCTACCACTCTCGCGGTCGGTGGAGTGGTGCTGCCCTCTGGGAGCGGTAAAGTAAAGGAATTCGTCATTACTGTGGCCTCCGCGATTAGCACCTGCAGCGCGTTACACGTCCGTCCCATTCGGCGCGTGTTCAATAGAAGTTCAATTTTGTCAATGCCTTAGCACACCGCGAGGTGGCGATCTTAGCCCAAGCGTCGTAAAAGCGTCGGCCTCGCTCGTAGCATCACGCTAATCCGAACCAAAAATTGGGGGACCCTTAAGCTTCGCCTTTAAGAGTTGAACGCGATAGCGAAACTCGACCCCTAGGGCGCACATGAACCACTAAGTGCATACTTATTAATGTGTGTTGTTACACACACCCGCACGCGCACACAGACACACACACACGCGCGCGCGCGACGTGGTCAGGCCAGTAAAGCGGGGGTCAAACTCCAACAACGCCATGAAAGAAGCCTTGCTGAGAGCCAGCGAAGCTGAAATGAAGCTTCGTCGCCGTGATATGGAATTCCCAACTACGAGCGCGGGAAGCCGATCACAGGCGTCAACGACGAAAAAATGACGCAGAACTTCGAGCTCGAGAAGCCGAGGCCAAGCGTCAGTGTCGCCAAGAAAACCCTGATCATGAGAGCGACTAGTTAACATGAATGTCCCGCCGGCACTCATAGATGAGCAAACTGTGTAGTGTGGCCAATTCCCTGTGCTCGAACGGCGGAACTATACAGGCTCTGCGCTTTTGCCATCTCGGAGGCATGGTCGAGACAACACAATGTCACAATGTCTCACAGATGGCAGCACATTATCTAATGTATGCTGATTTTTTTATGTTTTCTGCTAGATGGGCATAGTTGTCTATTCTTGTAGCTGTTTGTAAGTCGTGTTTTTAGCGGCGATGGCTGCACTATACCGGCTTTTTCGAAGCAAGGCGTCGCACAAAAAACGTAGTTTGATGGCCTCGCCAATGTGCCTAGAAATCGCCGAATGGGCTCAGTTTCGTCGTGACACCTGTCGAACAAAATAAAGAATCCCTCAAGGTTGTGCTTAGTTTGCAAGGCACACGGCAAGAAGTCCGAGAGCCGATGGGAGTGCTGGAAGATGTAAATTGGTCTTGGCATGCCTATGTACTTCAAAAGTATTTCACACACGAAAATTGCACTGACACTAGTTGATGCAGTTAAGCGTCGCTTCGCGCGATTGTGCGCTTCTGCCATGCAACATAAATGTGTTAAGGAGACTCCTTCCACTACATGGCATTTATGTGCTGTTTTTTTCCGAAGCAGTTGCATGTAGCATAGTGGCTTTGCGGTAGGACACCTGCTTGCCACGCGAACGGCCCGGGTTCGATCCCCAGTGAGACCGAATATTTGTATTCTTTATTTCATTTGCATCTTTTTCGATTTTACGGTAACGCACCATTTTTCGCTCACAACCAACGACACCGTCGCCGACGCCGGAATTTCTGCGACACGAACTCTCTAACGCTGTCGCGTTAAAATAGCTCTGCTGACGCGCGCCTGCCTCACCTGGCTGTAACACCGCGTTCCCCGCTCACGCGCACCGCCCCGAGAAAAATCGCGGCCGGGCTACCTGGGCGGCACGACGCGCTTTGCGTTTCCCTCAAGTCCGGCCGTGGTGTTCAATCACATTTTAACATGGCGCGACATGTTAAAGCGCCAAGTTCTGCGTCCAATATGCGACGCTCTTCTGGCTATCACACCTCGTTCTCTGATTAATCTTTCACCGTTAACTACTACAGCTACCACGAGGGTTTGCTTAATCTTTTAACATGGATGTTAGTAGTCGGGATGGATGATGATGATGAAATAAACTTTTATTTTCCAAAACAGTGTTCCCGAGCTCGTAACCTTGCGTCAACCTTGGTGGGAGGGTCCCTTAGTCCAGGAATCCTCTGGCCGCGATCGCCTCCCGGGCCCTGGCGACGAATCCTCTTTGGTCGTCTAAGGTCCCGTGCGGAGATCTTGGCCTCCAACGTCTCGGCGAGGAGGTTGTTGCGTGCGGCCGTTGCGGGCTTGTTATCGGCATCTTAGTGGCGCCACGGGCACTCGAGTATGAGGTGTGCCAGTGTGTCGGGAACGTCGCATATCGGGCAGTGGTATGTACCACCAATCATCAAAGTGGGTGCATCCACGTTAAGCGGTACTATAGCTGCCAGACGTCAATATACATTGTGCAAACACTTTTATATCAATGTACAATAAATATTCAGTTACTTCTGTAAGGGCACGGTTTACTTTCGTGTTATTCCGATTCCTATGACGGAGGGATCAACATTTTTTTTTTTGATGAGCCGGATATCTTATGTTGTGACTTGCCTTCATGTTTTTTATCATGACGTCACCATTGTGGTAGTCTCGCTCATACATGCCAATGATGCGTATAGGCACCCTGCAATGCAGTTTCCGAGATACGATGGTAGCGCCAGAAAACACAGCCTAGCGAGTGGACGCAGCAAAATCGAGTGTCTATCCTCCGCATCCTCTATGTTCAGAAACGCTCCTTGACTTGAACGTGACTTGCCATCGCTTCAATGCAGTGAGTTTGAAACGCGTTTGTAGCGTTTCTGCTGCCTTGGCACAGCCTGAAAAGAGCGCGTTCTAAACGCGTTTGTGCTGCATTGAAGGCGGTGGCAACATCCCTGAGGTGATTACGAACGCACGTAGGAAGCGTTCGTTGAAAGAGGCGCCCAGAAGGAGGACACTTGAGCGCGTCGATGTGTCCAGCGAGCGTTTCATTTTCTTGGTATCCCTGGCGGCTGGTGCCCTCAACACTCAGGCGTTCGATAAGAGCTCCATCGCGCCCTCTGGTCAGTGACGGGTGCCTATAGCCCTCACTCTTTTGACGGGTTCTCCTTCTGGCAGAATTTTCACATCCGGGACGAGGCAGCCTGGTGATTTCTTGCCTCTGTGAATGTCACGACTGACCAATAACTCGGATTTAGGTCGTGACAACGTTAGATCCAAGGTTTCCCAAGGGGTACTATGATATCAACTGTTCTTTGCAGGTCTTCTAAGTGTCCCGGTATTCATTGTGCTTCACATGTGGCGACAATAAAAAAAAACAAAGCTTGTGTGAAAACAAGAAGCTATGTGATAAGGTGCGTAGAGCATCGAGTAGCACGCAGCGTTTGCTGCCTGCGCTTTCCCGCAAACATAAACTTGATATAAGCTGCACTGCTCGGGAATCGTCAGTTCAGCTTACAGAATTCGCACATTACTGACCGAAACGTCTAAATAACCCAAGCGTATCCACAATAGCCTATTTTTTGATTCCTGTGATGCTTGGGAGATAAAGAACAGTTGTAAGGCAATAGTCGTTATCTTCTGGTGCTAATAAGGGCACCTTGAGGAAAGCTTTATGTAGCTAATTGTCTTAAAGGGCCCCATCTCCAGGTCACATAACAATTTTATACACTTGAGGTTCTTGTGTGCCGAATGAAGAGCATTATGCCGCCAGAATTTTTCAAATCGGTTCATTACGAGCTGAGAAATAATTTTTTTCTTGCATTCACGAGCCTGTGTCTTCCTCTGGCGTAGAATCAGCACTGTCATCCAGTCTCCATCCAGCTTCCGCTGCGTGGAACTGCCGGCGTCCGAGGTATTCGACTCCCGCAAAGTCGCAAGATCATGTGCGTCTGCCTCTCTGCACTCCGTGCTGTTGCAGTTGTCGTGGGATTCTTCAGCGAGGGAAGCGTCTAGAGCCACAGAAGCAGAGGCGGCCATCGGCCGCTGGTGCCACGTCAAGATACCGGAGGCGTCGCTGCTGCCTACTCGTCGCAGGAGAGAATGAGGCGCGCGAGAGGGGGAGTGGAGGGGACGTGTGTGAAGAAAGTTTGCGCGTGCAAAGTAGGGGTGGTCACGCCGCGCACCACCACCACCACCACCGGATTGATCTCCGCCATAACATGCTTCGCATCCAAAACAATTATTTGTAGCGGCGCGAAACCATGATGCGAGGAGTCGCGCTGCAAACCCTTGCCACTCGCTCCATGTAGCCTTGCACTCTTCGGCAACGGAGCCGGAATCACATGACGCATACACATGAACACATCATGCGCATGCATGGTCACGTGTGCAAGACATGCACGAGCCAGCCCGAGCACGGCAGTAGCGTTGCACGGCCGCTACCTTTGGCCGCTGTGTCGGCGTTCTTTGTGGTAGGTAGGTAATAAAGTTTATTCAGAGTCCAACGAGGAATCACATGCCCGGGCTAGGCCTCCAGTAGCCGTCGTCCGGGGAACATCGTGCGATGTCCTCGGCGATAGCCCTGGCTCGCTGGACAGCCCAGATTTAGTCCACTAGATGTGCGCTGAGAAGGGCGGCTCGCCACCGCTCAGCCAGTCGCCCTGGGGTGCACACTCTCTCGTTCGGGTAGTGGCGGCTAATACTGCACTCGCACTTCCAAAGTATGTGTGCCATGTCGGCTGTCTCGTGTCCGCATTACGGACAGCCGGGTGGCGGGTGGAGCGACGGACACAGCCTGTTCAGATGCCGGGGATTTTCGAATGTATCAGTTCGCAGACGTCTCAGGCCAGACGCGTGAGACCTCTCTAGCTGCTTGTGGGGTGGTGGATATAGTTGTCGCGTTTTCCTGTTGTGGCTGAGGATCTCGTGGTACGTGACTATGATGTCCATGCAGTCCTGTAAGGCTTCGGGGTCTGTTATCATCGTCGCAGAAGAATGTCCTCCAACCTTCGGTGCCTCGCCATCGACGACGTCTCGCACAGCGGTGGCCCTTTCGTCCGCGTCGCGGCGGGTTAGCAGTCTCGCGACGAGGTGGGCGCGCTCGTTGTGGTTCGACGGGAGGTCGGGTCTTCGTTCGTTGCCTGTTTCTGCGGAACGGGCGGGATGGCCATGAAGGCTGTGACATTTGTACGGGCACAAGAATAGCCGTATCAAGAGCCGGCGCCGCATGAACATTTAGGTAGACGCGGGAGAATAAATGATCCTAATGAGTGCCCGAACGAGGCAGCAAATTTCTTTCATTGTCAGGGCTGGCGTCTGCTCAATGCGCTAAATGCGGGGACACGTACGCGGATGCGAAGCGGAGGAACATCAGCCCCTCATCTCGCTGCAATGCAGGTAAAAATAAAAAAGACGCACACATTCACTAATTGTGTCTCATAGTTTCTCTCAACTTCTTTTCAACTCTTCAACCAACAAATTACACAAACTACACATGTCATGTTAAATCATTATTGCAATCTCACGTGCTACTGTTTGGCGACGTCAGAGCACAGTCGTCTACGTAGAGGACCGACGTCACAGCACTGCCGTCTACGTAGGGCCGTTCCATCGTGCACGTCATCCCCTCATCCTCTGGGCGCGCGCCCGCGAGAAGAAGGGCAAGCAGCGTTCAGCTTGCAATTTGACCGATTTTCGCGGCGCGTAGCGTTGCAACTTTTGAGAGACGTGATCGTGAACGCCCAGTGTAACACTGCGCTCGTTAGGTCAAAATTGTTAGGTAAAATTTGCTATGTGGCCTGGTGAGGGTGAAGAATTTTTCAAATCGGTTCATTACGAGCTGAGAAAAACAATAATTTGTAGCGGCGCGAAACCATGATGCGAGGGGGCGACTTCAAACCCTTGCCACTCGCCCCGTGTAGCCTTAGCAAGGCAAAACCCTTCCCTGCCCTCTTCACTTGACACATACTCACGAACACGTCATGCGCATGCATGGTCACGTGCGCATGACGTGCCCGAGCACGCGAGCAGCGTTGCACGGCCGCTACCTTTTTTTTTTATGTAGCGGCCGTGGGCGTTTTCTCGGCGTTCTCTGTGGTGTACTGCCTGTTTCTGCGGGACGGGCATGAAAGTTGAGACATTTGTACGGGCACGAGAGTGGCATTATCATGAGCCAGTGCCGCATTAACGTTTACTTGGACGTGGTAGAATAAATGAGCATAATGAGTGCTCGAACACGGCCACAACATTACTTACGTTTCCAGGGCTGGCGTCTGCTCGATGCGCTAACCGTGGGGACACGAACGCATGGGAAAGGGAGGCACATTAGCCCCGCATCTCGCTGCAAATAACGAAAAAAAATGAAAAAGACGCACACATTCCCTTTGTGTGTCTCATTATTTCTCTCAAGTTTTATTAATCTATTCACGCAAGAAATTACACAAACTACACATGTCGTGTCAAATAATTATCGAAGTGTCACGTGCTACTGTTGGCGACGTCAGAGCACAGTCGTCTACGTAGAGGAGCGACGTCACAGCACTACCATCTACGTTGGGCCATTTTATCATGTACGTCATCCCCTCATTCTCTAATGCGCGCGCCCACGAGAGGAAGGGCAAGCAGCGTTCACCTTGAAATTTGACCCGTTTGCGCGGCGCGTAGCGTTGCAAATTTTGGCAGACGTGATCGTGAACGCCCAGTGTATGCATTGCGCTCGTTAGCTCAAAATTGTCAAACCTGGTGAGGGGCCCTTTAAGAAGGCGTGCTCTAATCCGCTTTACCCAGCTACGAAGTGAATCTGCGTCTTCAGGATGTTTCATCAGCTTGCAATACAGCAATAAGTCGCTGTTGCAAGAGAATGGTAGATATTTAAATATTAACTTAAAGGTGTGTTAATTGGTCAAGTTACTATCGGACTGCTGAAGCCTTGCTTTCTTGAACAAATTTTTCTCACATAACTTATTGGTTGAATGTTAGACAATGTCCGTGCTTCATGCGATGCCCTCTCAGTATAGCTGACCATAACCATTCGTGGAGCAATTCGGCTCCAGGGTCAGTTCTCTTATGGCTCGTTCACACTGGGAAATCCGCCGTACACAGCGACCGGAATGCTCCTGTCGCCGAAACACAGTGTCGTTCGCACTGCACGCTCACCGCGCCGCCGGATAGCCATAATGCGCCATCTGTTGAGTAAACCATCAACCACGGGTGAGCGCGGGATGGATTCGCAGTTGCCCGGATGTTGTCATGGCTCGCAACTATGCCATGCAATTTTGTGGGTCTTCAGCGCTGCGATAAACGACCATGCTCGTTTCAACGCTCTTTGCGACTAGGGCGTGCTAGGCAGCTGCATCGCAATGGTCAAACTGGTGCTCGCTACATCAGAAACAAAGCAACATAGACAGCAGTACTCGTACATACCAGTCAATCCAAGCTCGTTGCCAATTTTATACCACAAATCGTCCTTCAGTAAACTGTCCTTGTGCTTCGGTAGGCGTTTGTCGTAAAGGACGAGGTAGTTATGCACCATTTCGATTAGCAATTCCGCTATGTGGATATTTTTCGACTGCGACGTGACGAGCGTGTCGGACTTGGCCGCCACTTTTTTCAAGTTCCGCGGCGAGCGGATCCGGCGGCGGTTGCCGCAAAAATTGGTCCGGGAGCGATCGGCACGGAGAGGGCCGATTCGGCGAATCTCGCTGCCGCCGAACCGGATTCTGCGGCTCTCCCGTCGCCGGAATGCTCACTGTGAACGAGCCACTAGCCCGTGCGATAGATTTTCGAAGTCGAACAGCGATGCATTTGTTGCTCTTGCATGTGATATAGCCTACAGCATTCTCAATATTTTGGCTTTTGCTGCGAAAATGCCAGCTTACAATTCTCCTGTAGTGGAGTGCTTCGTACCCCAAACTATGCCTATGGCGAAAGCCTTAGATGCATCATCAAAAACGAACATTGCCTGCTGGCGTCGCCGCGTCAGCTCGAAGACCCGAGAAGTCATCATCACATGATAGCGTCATGTGAAATCACAGATCGCCAACATTTGTGATGTCTTCACGTTATCATCACATGAAATTGTCACGTGGTCAAAGATAGGCCAATAACTGAGGCAGAGCAAAATAAGCTGAGGTGCAGAAAGGTTTCGGAGGGTCGTGGGCATCAACGCTTCGACTGAAAAGAAGAAAATGATGGAGAGTGCTCTCGACTACGAGTCGTCTTAGGCAAGTACATAAGGAATGCTGCTAATTTGTTTTCTTCTTTGTTTTTTTTTCCTTCAGCGAAGCTCTCTTTGCGTGTTTTCAGTCTCAAACCACATTGCCCTGCTAAGTCCTCGTCGTCATAGAACGCGCCAAGACGGCCCTTCCACGCAGGACAGTTTTTATCGAATAATACAGATGTGAGCTGCTGCGGCGCTGTCCTAAGCGATGAAGATGATGGCCCTATCGGAAAAAAACAGCGTTTCCACTGTCTCCCAGTGCCTGTCAGCGCACTGGCTGGCACTGGAAACGCTGTAGAGTGTGTCTGTGTACTACAGCGCGCTGGTAGGCACTGGGACGGACTGTGTAGCGTGGCCTACTGCCGCCCAGTTTGCTGAAGGACGCTGGGAATACTGTAGTCAGTGGCCCAGTGTCTAATAGCGCACTGGGAGGCACTGGTCACGCTGTGCAGTGTCTGCCTGCGCACTGAAAACACTGGCAGCACATTGGAAAAAACTGGGCGTGCTGGGTAGAATTCGTATAAAATTTGGTATTGGGTCGCGAGAAGTGGAAAGAAAAACTTACCGAATATTTTCAAAATAATATTCTATTTTGTGTCCTACACATATCTAGCTTTAGCTTTAGTTAAGCGATGGACGTACGTATACGCCAAAGCAATCATCTGTCGAGCGCGCACGCTTTCTCTGAAGTGTGTGATCGTGTGTCATGAATGTAGTTCATATGACTGCATCGAAAGAACTTATCATTCGCAACACAATGTGGCATTAGTATTAGTCTGATAATAACAACAACCTACTCAACAAGCCAATCCTTCCATATGGGCTCGTATCGCTGAACGCCGCACCATGGCCGCACGTCGCCGGCAACAGTGAGCCAATGTAACGCTGAATCTCGGCGTTTTTAGCTTCTGATTTGTGTAATCTAAAAGTGCTAATATGGCCTCGCTTGAGTAAGGTATGATCGAAACCACATTTGAACGGTTATTATTTGAACGTCAGTGTAAATACACTAATTATGTTCAGCATACTTTCAAACCACCGGGAACGAGGCACCAAACGTTGATTTATTAACGTAGGGATTAAAATATGCTGCAAAAAAAGGAAGAACTCCGCGCAACCTACTAAATATTTCATGTCACCGTCGTGCATCCCCTTTTGACACGTGCTGTGAACCTTTTTATTTCTTGTTTAACCTTAAACACGGCAGCTGCTGAAAACTTGGTTTAGTCAAAGGTTGTTGCCTCTAACGACCATTTAATTTATTTGAATGACATTACACGTCGCTTATCATGCGCTTAAAACTCCGAACAAAGGAATTGAATCGAAGGAGCAGACTTGGCAACCGAAAACACGCAGGCACGCGGTATACGTGTATTGCGCTTTAACGCAGAGAAGGTTGCCGAAGCCCGAGCGCTGAAATCAGTGATCGAAAATGGGCCAGATAGTCATTTTGAAGTGCGCCACAGCCATAGGACAGTGGCGAAAAGAAATCGTCGCCATACATGCAGATATACGCATTGATGGCTAGAAGAGGACACCATGAGCAATCGACACCTAACGTGCTCCTGACGGCAACTCCGCTCGATTTCGCTGGCCAATTTGCTTGAATCTTCGGTGCAAATGACTATGAACTTGCCTACCAATGTTTCAATAACTCGTGCAGGACAGACTGGCCGGTAGCGTCAAGCAGCCTTCACGTTGCGAACGCGCGCGCGAAGAGCAGCGCCCGAGTCACCTCTCTGACGTCACACGCGAGAGGGCGCCACTCAGAGATCTCGACGCGAATAGCGCGACCTCGAGGTGATTTCTACAGCGCGGCTCAATGTTTATTATAGTTAGCAGACTAGGGAGCCCGGTGTCGGCACCCCGTGGCAAAAAGCGCATCCGATCCACGCGCCGCTCTTTTTTTTATGTCGGCTGTTGCCCAATACCATATGCTATCTGCTCTTCGACGTCAAGCAGCAGGTGTCGGCAGCTGCGAAGAGAGTGAGCACATACCTTTATGAAAAGAGGGCGCCTGACAAAATGGCGAATTTCAAGCACCGCTTCTAAACTTTTTGCATCAGACGACTGTAAGATCTGGCCGAAACGTCAAATAGCAGTGTCTGCTATCCGCTGTATTTGTTTTCTCACCAGGCCCGTAGGGAGGTTCATGAGTCATTAAACATTTGCCTTACAAATATTTAACTTCTGTGTCCCTGCCCGCACGTTACGATCTGTAATATTCAAGTAGTGTACATTCTTGAACGATATAAATTTGCAGGTCAGGAATTCATTATGCCTTCTGCACCTACACGCTTTCGATTCTCGGAATATCCTTGTAACCATAAAGGATACGTGTCAATAACTGACCAATCTAAACGTTCCCCATCGGTGACTATGAATTTAGCGCAAGGCACTTTCTGCAATACGTTACGGTTGT
Source organism: Rhipicephalus sanguineus (assembly GCF_013339695.2). Taxonomy (NCBI): domain Eukaryota; kingdom Metazoa; phylum Arthropoda; class Arachnida; order Ixodida; family Ixodidae; genus Rhipicephalus; species Rhipicephalus sanguineus. Next base: position 170,694,046 of record NC_051182.1, on the reverse strand, counting down.
CATAAAAATTATGACGGGTCGAGTGATAGAAACCCTCGCCAATGTTTCGAGTTGGGACAGTCACACTAGAAGCTAGTGGTATGTTATATTTGCGATGGCTAACCGCCATAAACAGGCCACTAAAGCACATTGTAACACAAAGTAGGATTTTTGTCCCTACAGCAAATAATGTGGACATTGCACTGCGCGCAATAGATCCATATTACATTCTGCTTGGTCAAGAGCGCTTTCGTCCACATGCAGAAACGTCTAAAAAAATCTAGGCACCACGTACGAAAGAGTACAATCGAAATAAAGGGAATGTTTTATTGTCACAGACAACAGGTCACACATATAAAAAATCACTTAAGAAAGCAGCAGTAATAGGTATTAGGCTCAGTCAGACACTTTCTAGTGCATCCTTGGAATGGTATCTGAGAATCCCTAGGAACATTGACAAGAAGAAATTGCGCATACACGCTACACTGCAAACACATGAGGAAATGCCAGCAGCACCAAAAGAAAGCACAATAAACTGAGGCAAGAAAAAAGAGAAAAAAGAGAAAAAAAAGGTATTCCTTCCTATTTTGTGGGCAGCAATATGTCAGGTGGACGATAATAGCGGAAGAATAAAGCACTCTAAACATCTGCATTTAGGAGCTGCAGTCGCTGCGTGATTTAGGTATACGTTAGAATAAATTGTACTGCTAGAGAACTGGCAGTCGATCTTACCAACTCGTTGAATGAATCCGCTTGTGGCGCGAAAGGCTACATGCTTGTTTATATCTCTTCCCGCACATGCCGCACACATGAGGTCGCTCGCCGGTGTGGGTAGGAACATGGTCTTTTAGCGTATTCAAGTGTGCGAATGCAGCGGGACACAGGTGGCAGAGATACGGCTTATCGCCCGTATGCGTGCGGGTGTGCCTCGTTAGTCCTTCTTTGAAGCTAAATGTGCGGCTACAGAACTGACAACTGAATTTTGTGCCCGTTCGTGTGTGATCTTATGGTGGGAAAGATTAGTACTCGATAAGAAACTCTTCCCGCATACGTCGCAGCTGTGAGGTCGCTCGTCGGTGTGGCTTACAACGTGCCCTTTCAGCGTAGCCCTGTGTGCGAACGCAGCGGGACACAGGTGGCAAGTGTACGGCTTCTCTCCAGTGTGGATACGGGCGTGGCTCCGCAGTGTATCGCTTCGGGAAAATTTTTGGCCGCACACGTGGCAGCCGAACGTCTTCTTCCCCGAATGAGTCAGTGCGTGACGCGCGAGGTTTGCTTTCGAGGAGTATGTCCGTCCGCAGTCGTTGCACTCATGCTGTCGTTCGCCGGTGTGAGTCACCACGTCTCTTTTCAGATTGTCGCTGCTGGTGAACGTGGCCGGGCACGACGACCACTCGAATGCCCTCTCTGCCGTATGCGTGCGATTGTGGATCACCAGATCCTTCTTTCGCGCGTATCTTCTGCCGCACACGTCGCAGGCGTGTGGCCCTCGTGGCCGTGGGCTTGCCGACTTGCCGACCTTCCCATGAGACCTGCGATTGAATGAAAATTTTTTCGTCATACTATGATGTGAATTATATGTTGCTGGAGAAATAACGCGTCGGCTACTTAGCTCTTCAAATGATCGAGCACACAAGACAACAAATAAACGCAGAAACACACGTAGGTCAAACAACAGCGCCATAACGTAAAAGAAAATGTCCGAAATGAAATTAATAAAATCTACAATCCTCTCTCTGGTCATCATACCAATAAAGTCTCACGCATGGCCCCGCCACGGTGGTCTAGTGGTTATCCCTCGCAGGTCGAGGGATCGAATCCCGGACGCGGCGGCTGCATTTTCGATGGGGACGAAAATGTTTGAGGTCCGTGTACTTAGATTTAGGTGCACGTTAAAGAACTCCAGGTGGTCGAAATTTCCGGAGCCCTCCACTACGGCGTCTCTCATAATTATATCGTGGTTTTGGGACGTTAAACCCCAGATATTATTAATCTTCATTCATGGGCAACATAGCAGACAACACATCATAACTAGGTGATACATATTAAAACTAGACATCCATTAGTAAAATAGCTTGAAGTAACGAAACATAAATGCCTTAATATTAGCCAGCAATGCCTCTGTTTTGAAGAGAGCGTTTCAACGCTTTTCAAGCATACGTAAGGCTCTCATAGGTCGTGGGCCAGAAGTACATTTATAGTGAACGGTATGTGGTCTAATGACATTAGTTCTGATATACACATTGAGCAGTAGTGACATCTTAGAACGCAAGGAGAGGTATTTTTACCGAGGTGGTCGTCTCTTTGTTAGACACAGTGAATTGTATGCAACAGATAATTAAGCGAAGGAATGCATAGGGTAAATTAGGCGTTGTCTTTAACAGTAGTTTAATAATCAGGACGTACCCGGAAATGAACTCAAAAAGTTGGGGAAGCGCCTTCCGTCACAGCTCAATTCATATGGAGCATCGGACGCGTAATTTGAAGGTAGTGAGTTCTGGCCCAACCGACGGAGAGGGTGATTTATCTTCCTAGTTTAATTTGTTTATTTGCATCGTAACAATTACACTGAAATTTAAGGCAATAATTATTCTCCGCTACGCCTTACTTGGCCTAATTGTCTGCTGGATTCATTTGGTGGAGACATCTTAGGTATGATGAGAGCTCTTTATGCCTTCTTTATGAAAACAACAATCAAAGCACCCAAAATGTACAGCTGTAATTCCACCTCACTTACCTCTCTAGATTTAATGAGTGAGGACATTTTAATTTAACAGTGGGCAAAAGTGAATTTTTGCGAGATGTGCTGGGCTGTTACCTCCAGAGTTAACACACAGAGTCGTGGTGAAGGGAACAACGGAGATGACGAAGAGAACGAAGAAAGGCACAAGTTAGAAAAAGGGTACGCCTGCGACAATCCGCATAGACTCGCACAGGATCCCTACTTCCCAGTGGGCATAGCGAAACTAAAAAGAAGAGAACGTAATTCATCCACGACCCAAAATCCTGGGAAAAGATATCAGCCCTAGGCAAGCCAAATAATATAACGACATATGGCAAATATCTGCCAAATATCCACGCATTGGCTACCTGACAATCTCAAGTGATCGTTAACTGATTAAAAAGCGATATCGTACACCATGGACTGCAGAGAGATAATTTTGCAAAATACTAGAGGCCCATGTAGTGATGTCAGCGCACGATAAAGAATACCAGATCGTCAAAACTTCTGGAGCCCTCGAGTACGGCGTGCCTCATAATCAAATTGTCGTTCTGGCATGGAAGAACCGCAGATATTAAGAGATGACTGTATGCAAGAATGTGTTGGGCAACTCAGCATAAGCCGTAGCAGCAGCGATGGCCAAGACGACCAACATTTGCGAAATGTGATTTCATTCATAGTGGTTTACAAACAATGGTATTCGCCTCTGTGATGGTGGTGCGCAATTGCGGACACATGAAGACAACGGCACAACTCACAAGACTACTTTAAAGGGCCCCTCACCAGGCCACATAGCAAATTTTAGTTAGACGCTGAAAGTTGTTGTGTACCGAATGAAGAGCAGTATGTCGCAAGAATTTTTCAAATCCGTTCATTACGAGCTGAGAAAAGCAATAATTTGTAGCGGCGCGAAACCATGATGCGAGGAGGCGAGTTTCAAACCCTTGCCACTCGCCCCGTGTAGCCTTCGCAAGCCAAATCCCTTCCCTGCCCCTTCACTTGACACGTACGCATGAACACGTCATGCGCATGCGTGGTCACGTGCGCATGACGTCCCCGAGCCAGCCCGAGCACGCGAGCGGCGTTGCACGGCCGCTACCTTTTTTTATGTAGCGGCCGTCGGCGTTGTGCCAGCGTTCTCTGTGGTGTACTGCCTGTTTCTGCGGGACGGCCATGAAAGCTCCGACATTTGTACGGGCACGAGAGCGGCGGTATCATAAGCCAGTGCCGCATTAACGTTTACTTGGACGCGGTAGAATAAGTAAGCATAATGAGTGCTCGAACGCGCCAGAACATTACTTTCGTTTCCAGGGCTGGCGTCTACTCGATGCGCTAACCGCGGGGGCACGAACGCATTCGAAACAGAGGCACATTAGCCCCACATCTCGCTGCAATTCACGGGAAAAAAAATGAAAAAGACGCACACATTCCTTTAGTGTGTCTCATGATTTCTCTCAAGTTTTATTAATCTATTAAAGCAGCAAATTACACAAACTACACATGTCGTGTCAAATAATTATTGCAGTGTCACGTGATACTGTTGGCGACGTCAGAGCATAGTCGTCTACTAGAGGTGCGACGTCACAGCACTACCATCTACGTAGGGCCATTTTATCATGTACGCCATCCCCTCATTCTCTAAAGCGCGCGCCCACGAGAGGAAGGGCAAGCAGCGTTCACCTTGAAATTTGACCCATTTCCGCGGCGCGTAGAGTTGCAAATTTTGGCAGACGTGATCGTGAACGCCCAGTGTATGTATTGCGCTCGTTAGCTCAAAATTGGCAAACCTGGTCAGGGGCCCTTTAAATAAGATAAAGCTGTCCGGCACCGTGTAAAGGGAGCACCTTTAGAGCTAAATTGCGAAATTGAGGGAGCTAAATTGGGAAAAGGTTACCACCTCACCCAAGGCTATACGGTTCAATCCGTCTTACCTCACAAGTTCGGCTTCGGGATGTATACGAAATGTTAACATTAGAAGTGTCGCAGCAGACTGTCAAAACTGGCACTATTTTTCGTTCCGGTGTCGCATGAACAGGCCCGGGATATTACCACTTCAGAGGTGTAATATCGACACCAAGATCGAGCGATACAATCCTTGTAATAAACTTGAAGGGAAATACGGCGCTGTGCACTTGCGAGTATTTAAAGAAATCAATAAATGATCATTTATAAATCAGGAATTTATTGTTAGGTAATATTGCGAAATTGTTAAACTTCAATTTTTCATGCTAATGTAAAGCATAGTGATGCGAAAACGTAAACCACGCTAAAAATCACCTAGAAGCGAACAGCGATATCTAGAAAGAAAAAAACAGGGCTGAATGACGCGCACACTAACTTTCGTACATTTCAGGACACGCAAAGATATACGGTAACCAGGATTATAACCAGGAGGTGCTTCATAAGGTCAGCTTGGGGATGTATACAAAATGTCCACTTGTCAAGTGTTGTAGCAAACTGTCAAAACTTGACACTATTTTTCGTTGCAGTGGGGAAAAAACAGTCCCGGAATATTACCACTTCAGAGGTGTAACATAGACACACCAAGATCGAGCGATACAATCCTTGTAATACCATAGAGGGGAAAGATGGTGCTTTGACAATGCGAGTATTGTTAGGTAATGGTGTTAAATTATTAAAGTACAATTTTCTTGATAATGTAAAGTATACGAGCGCGAAAACGTACAACCTGAAAAAATTATCCAGAAGAGCGATATCTAGAAATAAAACGAAACGGCCAGGAGAGCAAAAGGTCGTAAGCGGCTAGATAGATAGAGAGACATACGGATAGACAGACAGACAGACACAGACAGACAGACAGACAGAGAGACAGATAGATAGATAGATAGATAGATAGATAGATAGATAGATAGATAGATAGATAGATAGATAGATAGATAGATAAGCTCAAAGTTGGAGAAGTGCGCTAAGAAATACTACGCATTTAAAACAAAATCGGGATTAGTCATTAGTCATTCCTTGTGCTGTCGCTAATAGGCCACTATTACCTAAACAAACGTTCGCATGCTGTACTGTTAGTGCAGTGTAGTGAGATGACTCAGATAGTTGAGAGATATTCTAGCAGCTATATTGGGAGCGCTGAGATCATGCGAACATTGTTTAAAGCCAGTGGTATGGTTTAGTTCCGAAGTGGAAGCGTCTAGGTGTACATAGCCGCCCAACTCTGAGCCCATATCTACAGTCCTCATCTAGCAGTGGCTATCCAGGGGGAGGCTTACGGGGCCCGTGCCTCCCCCCCCCCCCCGAAATTTTTTCCTGCCATGTGTTACAGAGCACGAAATGAGCCTCGCACTAATGCTACCGAGAAATTCTGATTTGGAACACTTTGGAGCACCAAAAAATTTCACCTTGGAGGACTTTTTGCATCTGGGAGGACTCTGGAGCAGCTAATTTCACATCCTGGAGTACACTAGACAACAATGTTGCATTTACATTGGGGCACCTGAATAATTACTATAAGGTTCTTATGAAGAGCTAGCAATATTTTGATTCATTACAAGTCTCACGGAGAAAACCAGCCCAGGAGCACTCTATATTTCAATGGATGATGCAAAAATAAAGGTGTCGTGCAGCTGTGTTCTGGAATAATCTTTTCAGCGGTTACTTTCGACACTAACAAATAAAACAAAATACTATGATCAATAAAATTGTACTTTATGAAACCACACTCTAAACACATGTATGTGGTTATCAGCAGACTGGGGTGTAGCCAGAACTTGTTTTCGGGGGGGCGGGGGGGGTTCAGCCATACCTTATGTATGTGTGCGTGGATATATATGCAAGCGAAATTGAAAATTTTCGGGGACGGATGGACGCCACCGATGGACGCCGCCGCCACCGCGTTGCGCAGGAACAACGCGCAACTGTTTCGCGTTGACGGACGGCGGCCGCGTTGCCAAACGCGCGTTGGAAGGAGCAATTCGCAACTGTTGCTATGCGCCGCTGTACCATCACGTGATTGCTGAGAGTGTGTGAGGGGAAGAGGCCACAGCTGGCACCACGCCAGGGCACTGACGGATGGACGGAGGCAAGTATGAGACATTACAAGCTTTCGCCTTAAGGAGAAAGGGAGGGGGATCTGCGTCGCTCGAAGGTCGCTGCCGCGCGCGCTATTGGCCGCAAGATCGACCTATATGTGGCAGCACCGTCGGCGCGTTAGTGTGGAGAGGCGGTGGGAGGCGCGTATACAAATGCACACAGCGGCGCTTCGTTGTGAGCGGTTTGAGCCGACTGTCGGCGAATAAAATGCGTCGATTGCAGCTTTCTGGTAATATATACGCTCTTCATTGTTGAATCGATGCAGGAAGATCATCGAACGTTACTATTACTAGTGAGAGAAGCGCAATCTGCGGATGAAAGGGATGCTCGCCCTGGATGACAGTCTGCGCTTACGCACTATATGACGTTTTTTGTTGTTTTCCCTGTACGTGTTTAGCTTGTGTTTTGTGTACTACGCACTCAGTAGCACGACCAAACTACTTAAGTGTTTACTTCTTGTTCACTTGTATACCAGCCCATGTTCCTGTGCAATGAGTTCAATAGCACTATTCACTCGAATACGCATATATGCGCAGGTAAGGGTTTAGCACATTGATTAGCATCGATTGATTACGTGCACGATAGTGATGCAACAAAGGTCCGGTTATTTTATGGAACAAGTGTCTTTTTTAACTAATAATGTCCGCTGCCTTCCATCAATTTATAACAACTCCACACAAACGCTCAAGATAATGTAAAAAATGAGGTTTTGCGTGAAATTATAAGACATAAATGTAAGGCACGCCGTCGGGATTAATTTTGAACACCTGGGTCCTTCAAAGCGCACCTAAATCTAAGCACACGGGTGGTTCTGCATAAAGTTCGCCCCAAGTTAAAATTGCGCGCGGCAACTCCGTTTTATCACTGCCGTGCCATTCCATTGTATGTTTTTTTCTTTTCTTTTTTTATGGCCAGTTTGAGTACCGAAGTCTCAGACTTCACTTGATAGAAATATTTCGCAGTAGCGGGACCACGACCGTACAATAAGAGGACATCTTAAGCACAACTAAAGCTCATCATGAAATGGAATGCCGAGGTTATACACCTAACAACAACGCAAAAGTGCATGAGCCTCGTTTTTGTTTTCCACCGAGTCGCTGAAACGCTGCATTCACACACTATTTAATGTTCCTCATGTTTGGGACTATGCCAAGTGCACTTTACGGTGTGCTTGAACCATAACGCGGCTCCAACACTGAAATCATTCTGGCGAACAAAGGGTACAGCACCAATACACGGCCCTCTCGAAAGTCGCGCTCACTGATCTTAATACAATGCGCATGCAGCCGAGCAAGCTCATTTGCTTCTGTACATCATGTTAGGTATGCGTACAAGCAGTTAAACTAGCGCTAACGTAACAGAACAAACCGCCCTTTGAGAACGTGCAGGACGTACGCACACATGCAAGCACGACGTGGCTAGCAGACGACGCAGGGAGCAATCCACACTAGGCGCGCTTCATCCAGTAGCCGCCAGGCGGCGACTCCGCTCGATCTCGCGGCCAATCTCGAAGCATGAGGATGACGCTCTTTCCTTTCGCCTTTTCTTCTCGGTGGTTTGCATCGTCGAATTTTCTTGTATCAGGACATGGCTCGTAAACTTGCTGTACACTCAACGCTTACTTGGTGTTTAGAGAACTGACAGCACCAAAATCGCTTCGGTCCCTGGAGCGGTCATATATTCCCTTAAACCAGCATTTTGTTGAGTTACGCGAGATCGGATCCAAAAGAGTTAACTTGCTAGCCTTACTTCGTAGAAGAATATAATTTGTTGGTATAGCACTGATTGCTTCGCCCTTAAGCGAAACTGCGTTTTTTTTTAATCGTCATCTATTGACCCTGGAAAGCGGGGGGCGGATGTGCAACACGGCGTAGCCGCTTCATAGTGGGTCACGCCAGGGCCGTCAGCGACAGGCCTGCTACTTACAGCTGCGCAAAATAAAACAGAATTGCGGCTGCTCTGACCACGAGACATGTTTTATTAGTTTGATGACATTCTTAAAAAAGCAAACAAAAATTTGAACTGGAACCCTAGCACTGACGAGCTCGAACGCGCAGGGCCTTTTAGGGGTATTTACCGCAAGAGCGATAACAAACCCGGATGTGCTGTGTGGGAACCCACGACCCTGAGATTAAGAGTCTCATGCTCTACCGACTGAGCGGATAAACCGAAACCTCAAGCCCTTGCTGACAGCCTTTGCGCAGCAACACAGGGATTGGGATGCCTGTCTTAACGAGATAGGCTTCTCCTTGCGGTCCACGTTCAAACGGGTACACGCCCGCTTTCCTCAACTTCGGGAGAGAGCTGCCTAACCCCATGGACCGTGTTCTGCGGGGCGGCAGCGGGGCGTCCGCCACGAAAGCCGGCCCGTCTGGCTACGCGGCGGAACTGCGCTCACGGATGGACACAGCCCTCGACCTGGCGCGTTCCAACCTGGCAAAAGCGCGAGCTGGACATAAGGCTCAATACGACCGGTCGCATCGGGAAGTGCACTACGATATTGGCGACCTCGTCCTCAGGCGTAATCACGTCTTGAGTGACGCCGCCAAAGGCATCTCGGCCTCCCTGTCGGCCAAGTGGTTGGGCCCATACCGAGTGCAGACCAAAGTGTCGCCTCTGGTGTACAAGCTGGCTGACTCTCAAGGGAGGCAAGTCGGCGGTCCAGTTAACGTTTCCGACCTCAAACCTTTTGTTGCCCGCAGCAACGACTTGGGAGGGGGGGAGGCGGTCGCCGAACCGCAGGAGAACCGTGAGAAGGCTGGCTCCAAGCCACGCCATCGGTACAACCTGCGGAAACGCACCTAAGCAACGTTTCTCCCACTGACAGGTAGCTGGACGTTATTCCATACCATGACAGTGAATGGAAAATAACCGCTAAGGTGCGGCGGCACACGTCTGGAAGTGGTAGAAGGCCCTCTTGGCCGAACAAACCCTCTGACGTGTTGTCCAAGCCATAACCTGGCAAGCGCCCCCTTTGTTGGGCAGCACTGTCAGGCAGGCACCCCTTTTTGGCAAGCCGGCTATGCCGGGGGCACTACTGTCCACTCCTGCGTCGCCCGTCGTCTCCCTGCGCCTGGCTCAACTGTGCCGCCAACCTGTTGCTGGACGTGTGGCCCGCCGTTCTCTGGTCCTTCCTGCGGAAGCCTGGCTCCTGCCTTCTGGCCTGCAGACACCACCCTGCCTAACCCACCTGGCAGCTTCAGCGGCTGGTCCGCCCACTCAAGCTTTGGCCCAGGTCCGAGCGTGGTCGCTCCGGCCTCCGTTTCTGGCTGCCTTGCATTCCTGCCCGCCGTTCCTGTGTGGCCCCCGTCCCAGCGACTTTCGGCGGTTGGCTGCCGCACGCAACTGGCAGCCACGCCTCGTACGTTCCCGGCTGCCAACCTCTCCAGTCCGGCGAACTTCAAGCGGGCTGGCTGCCCGCCCTTGTGCAGTCTTGCCCCCGTTCCTCCTAGGCTGCGGACTTTCTCTCGGCAGTGGGCTCTCCCCGGTGGTGGAACTGTTGGTGGGACGTTTCGTGTGGCCATGGCCGACCTATGGACTTGTACCTCCGGGAAGACGACACCCCCCTGTTGGACTTTGCCCCGTTGGCCAGCCCCCTTGCGGCTGAGCTGACCTTGCTACTTGGCCTCGGACAGCCTCTTTCACAGGCTGGCCTCGGTCTTTAGGAGGGGGGAATGTGGGAATCGAGCGCGCCCTTCCCTTTGGCGCCTCGTTCCCCAGCTAGCGCGTGTGCTCGCCCCGCGCGGGCACGCGTCCGGGCATGCCTCGACATGCTCACGACACCGAGCTAGCTTACGTCACTGAGCAACGCCGTTCCTCATTGGCCGCCAGTGAAAACCCCCTTCCCCCCTGAGCTCGCTTCTGGCTGGCGCGGGCTTACCCGCGTCAGAGGCTCTCAGGCTAGCACGAGAGGTTGACGCGCTGCTCTAGCAGGCGGCTTCTCGTTCGTGTGCTCGACCGCTGCCCTTTGTGTGGTAGTCTTAGCGCCGCTGACAAGCGTACTCGATCGGTCTTGCGGAGTTCCCCTTACGGCCTGCAAGCCTGTGAGTGTCGTACTGTGCTGCATCTTCGGTTAATAAACCCGTTGTTGTTGTTACCCTGCCTCGTGCGTGGTTTCTCCACCTATCTCCACAGCTGGTGGAAGGAATTAAGAAAGAGCTTTTTGGATGAAAGATTCATGGATAAAGGATATTTGAGGAAAACTGTGAATGCGTTCCCACCTTTCACGTGCTCTTTCTTGGACGGGCGAAGCACAGAAAAATCTACATTGTTTCATATATCTATTGCTAGCGTTCCCAGATTTCATTCCGCGATTTCTAGAAACAGAAACGACAGACATTGTGGCTTCATTAGTGAAGATTTGTTTTAATTACGTGACGTACAACGCTTGAACAGGCCATCAGCAGCGTTTCTGGAACAGAAGACGTCGGCCGATGAATTACTCAACACGTTCACGCTACCGATTCGCCTAGACGTCGCGAGCCTCTGCAGAGAGCGCGCGTTGCCGTCGAGCCGACTTGCATAGCAGAAGCTGCGTCGGCACCATGCAGGAAAATGTGGCTTACTCAGGACGCACGCGCGAGAGTTGTTTCTTCAACGGAACACTGTACAGCGTAATAATTTGTGGACCGCGTTGAGGCTGTCGGCCCCAAGATCAAGCCGCGCATCTTTTGACGCGCCGGTGGTGCGAGTCTTTGATGCACGCCCTCAAAACCCGAGACTCTGGCGCAGTTTGGCGCAATTACCGTCTATATTATCAGGATGGCGCAGTAAATAAAATTTGGCGCAATTTGACGCAGTTGGCGAAGGAGTGGAATCACTGCACTCGACCACACTAACCTGCCTTAAGGGCGTGCCCCCCCCCCCCCCCCGAAAAAAATTCCTGCCTACGCCACTGATATCTAGCAGTCACGATCTGCTAAACGGAGGAGGAGGGGAATAATCGTCCTATATGCTTTCGTGCATTCATTCTGGCTCTACATGCCTGAACCATTTCTAAGCTGAAGCAGTAAAGACTATCATCTCTTTTTGAGTCAGGATGACGTCGGGTTCCGGCACGTTCTGACACTATTAGATCGGCTTTAGTTCCGGCTAAAACGCCTGTTCAAACACGGCTTTCAGATCGTGTATAGTTCGACACACTTCTGCAACTGTCGGTGCAGGTTAGGTTATTACGTTATTACTGTCACAAAAAAAAAGAGACCGCATATAATAACGTCGCAACTTCTCCAATGTGTATTATGTAGTATATTATTAAACTGAGATTGTGCATGCTAATGTCAAGTTAACTAAAACATGAAGACAAAATTCGCGATAGACATCAGCGATTTTTACAGTTAAAAATGGCCAGCATTGAACAAGGACTAGCAAACCTCTTATACATTTCACAAACGTGTGGCCCACACAGAGAACTCACACTTTGTCTGCTGTCGAGCTTTGAACAGGGCCGGAGGCCTGCTGAGAGGTCTGTCTTTTGGATTTGCCCATGGCTGGTTGCCTGTAATAAAGCAGTACATAAATCACCTGTTATAGTTCAACCTCGGTATGCCACGACCTAAAGTGGCATGCTGAACAAAACATTCGACGCCGGGATTGCCAGCCGTGCTGAAATTCGTTAACACATATTGTTTTCAGGCGTAAACTGGAGGAAAGTAATGAATTTATTGCGTTTTTCAGAAAGTGACGCATATCTCGGCCGCTCCGTGAACTAGACTGCGTGACGTTTAACTCCTGCGGTAATGAGCCAACCATGCCAGCCGTCGGCCGCGTCTCTCAACACGCTCCGCTCCTATTACGGTTCCTAGAACCAGTAAGCACGGCACCCGCAGTTAATGCTCCCATGTGGGGCATCTCCGTGCCTTGTGGAAAGTGGAATGTAAAGGAGAGTTGCAGAAAGGGAAGCAGCAGAGAGGTAAGCGCGCAACCTGCTTCAGTTGCGGGGATGCTTGACGTCACAGCCGTGGATGCGCAGCTCCGGGCGCGCTGGCGCTCAGCCGCCGCGCGCTCAAAATCCTCCAGAAATACAGCCAAGGCTTCAAAAGTATGTGGAATAAACTGTGTTTATCGGGACAGTCGTGTCTGCCAAGTAGAATTTTGATGTTGTTTTATCGTTTTTACACAATTCAGTTCAGTCTGGCTTTAAACTAAAAGAAAAGATTATAAGAAATGTATGTTTTGATACGTTTCTCATCTTGTTTCTGGCAAACAAAAATGAGCTAGGTGAGCAAGGACTCGAGCAGAATCATCCCTGTGAAGTTGTCCAACAATTTGCCCAACGCCAGAAAATTCACTGACGCATGGAATCCCCCCTCACGTCTCCTACTCGAACCTTCTACATTCGTGGTTTCTATGTTGCGCTGCAGATGACGAGACGAGGACGATAGGACGATACAGAGACACAGGACAGGGTCATAAACCATGAACGACCACCAACTAGCCCAATTCATCGCTCTGCTAAACTTCTACATTCATGCCATGAATATTACAAAAACAGACTACAGCAGGCAAGAACAAATATTTACGCAGGCACAGAAGCAATCGACTGATGGACATATGCGCTTTCGTTTACACGTTGCACTTTGCGGCAGGCATTAGCGTTTAGCAGTAGTTATATGTACTTTTCCTAGACATTGTTTCACGAAGACACGCAGACGAGAGGCTGTAGACAAGGCGTATCAACAGGAGAGTACTCGGCCCTTCACCCTAAGGCAGCGGCACAGAACAGCCTCCAACGTATTTGTCTTTTGATGGCTGTCCATAGCAACATAGTGCCTAGCTCCAAGAGTGTAGTTGCAATTGCATTTGAAGGGTGAGCCCCATATTTTCCATCCCTTTATGCAGGGAATTGGACATTCATGCGTGTGCGTAGAAGCGCAACACTTCAGTTGCTACAGGCCAGGGCTGGGCAAAGATACATTGAAATTGTATCGCGATACGATACAAGATACTTAGGCAGAAAGTATTTGAGATACAAATACAAGATACCACAACGCCGATTGTATCCGATACTATATATTTCAGTTGCACCTTAAGATACTTCGATACATTCGGAAATTTCTTATTATCTATCTGTATATACGGAAATGAAGCACTAAACGCCGACGCAGAAATGTTCTCGTGAAAGTTTATTAACTGCGACCAATTTCCTTTCATTTCAATGAATATATGTCTGTTAGTATCTGAAAAGTTTTGTATTTCTCGCTGATGATATATCACTGTCGTTCCAAAACAAGTTATTCAGGTTGCTTTAGCTGCTTATCGTGACAGCTCTTCATACGCATCGCTGATAATGGTTTTTGCTTTCCGCTTTTCTAATTGGGTGGAGTCGATGCTCTGCTTGCCGACCAGTTAGCGGGGTGCCATGTAATCACACGAAGTTCAATAAGAAGCCTCCGCACAATGGTGCAAATACCGCTGTTAAGTTCTACCTTGCCCCTAAACGTACCACGGTTTTCGCAATGCCCAATCACCGGACAGGTGTACATCAGCGAGAAGCTGGTAGCGACATTCTTTGCCACCCCCATCGCGTTTACGTAGAGGACATAAAACTTCAATTACTTTTATATTCTACTTATCTGCGGGCGTAAAGCGTTCCGTACTGCCGCACTCAGTAATGCGCGATCTTTTAAGATTTTTTTTTTATGAGAGAACATCTCCAGCCCAGAACACGTGTCAGATGTGTTTATAGTTGCACAAAGTGCGGCAAGACACCGCCGTTATTCACACTATATTGCCACTTAATCTCCGATTACCTGGTGAGTAGTAACAGTAAAAATATTTAGAGAAGACGAAAATCGAAAAACAAATATAACGAAGTAAAATAGGAAAGTGGTTCTGTATCAAGCACAGCGAATAAGTATAGGAACACAATACAGGCGGCAGCCCGAAGAGCTAATATTAATTGCTGCGTTTAACGTCCCACAGAACTACCACATGATAATGATAGAAGCCGTATTGGAGGGCTCCAGAAATTTCGACCACCTGGCGTTATAAAACTTAAATATAAGCACACGGGCATCGAATTGCGGCCTCCGCGACTTACGTGTTAGCAGTCAAGCACCATAACCGCTAGACCACCGCTGCGGGTAAACCCTAATGGCTATGAGAATTAGGCAGTTAAGGTAACACCAGAGAAGATTCAATGCCTATGTAAAATAGCGTAAACAGGCTCACTGAGACGCTCATTAGAAAAACGGAGCATATTGGGTAACAACGTTTCTCCAATCCCCTTGCTAACATTTTTGATATGGCTCCGAATAATTTACGTTATTATAATGAAAACTCAATTTCGTTATTTTACTAAGCAGTGAGCAGAATTTTTATTACTGTATACGTCAAGCACACGCGGATTAATACATATTTGTTATCAATATCGCCTTGACATAACAGTAAACTATAATTCCGTAAACAGTAGCAAAAATGATGCAGACAGCAAAAAGTAAGAATAAGCCAGAGAGCTTACGTTGCCAGCACCTTAAAGACATATTACCGTAAGCAGGCGCGAAAGAAGCAATACATACACATAATTAATGTATGGGATGGAAAAGGACAGCTTAGAAAGAACTTGTGCTCACATTCGAATAACAATATTTAAAACCCATTGAATAAAAGAAAAAGAGACGTCTGCCAAGATAGATTCTGTTAAGTAAATCCTTGTTCTGGTAAATCCATAGTCGGTACCGGTGGTGCTATAGCTGTTGGAATCTTGTTTGCATATAAGTCAATCTCATTGCATGTAAGTCAAACTTCTATCGACGAGGCGCTTCAAATCACCGATGTGCGAAAGACACGAGACGCAAAGCAACCCCTTTTCTTGCATTCTTCAGACTTCGTAACGATGCACAACGCAAGAGAAACTTCGATAATCATACTATGGCGGCATCGAAATTTGTGCAAAAGACACCGCACGCATTGGAGTACGTGGTACAGGACATTGGCTAAGAGCCAAGTGCCATAGCACTGACACAACTAAAAAGAAAAAGAAACCGTGAAAACAAAATGTCCTCTGGGCGTAGACATTCGCGCCACCAAGTGACTCTGCTCCCTCGATAGGACGCTCAAGGCTCATCGCCTGCCCTAGCTGGAGAACTGTCGGATAAAATAATGTCATTGTCTTTAGTTTTAATCTGGTGGCTTAGTGGGAGGAGTATCGGCTTGAGAAGCGGAGTTCAACCAACGTTTATTGTTTCGCACCGTGGTGTTGCGATCGCAGTATCTTGTATTTTAAGATACACGATACATTCAAGAATGTATCGGAAATACAGATACTGATGCACGTCTTGCGAGACGTATCGCGATACAGATACAAGACATTCCAATAGTATCTAAGATAGTATCGAAGATACATGTATCTTCGATACTACCCAGCACTGCTACAGGCAATAACAATGGTCATGCGTTCACATCAAGGCAACAATGAAATGTGGCGACGTGAAATGACAAGTCGCCTGGACAAAAAAAAATGGCGAAGCTCGCACTAAGCCGTGCAAGGCTTGAAACAGCGAAACTGGGCGACTATAAAGACCAGTCGGGTAGCTTCTAGGTTGTTTCTAGGCCTAAGCTAGGTAATGCAGGTTGTTTATAGGTTCCTTCTAGGTCGTTGCTACGTTTAGCTTAGTGATGATAGGTTGTTTTTACGTTGATTCTTAGCGGCGATAGGTTCGAGTTAAAGCACAGACAGTCACAGACGCGGCTTGGATGTCCAAACTGCACAGACAGAACCTCGCTCTGAAACAAAGCGTTCGCACCTCTCATAGATGTACGTGCTCATCGTCGTTGGCGTAGGACTTACATCGCTTCGGGTCCGCCGTCGCTTTGCAGCCGTTTGTTAGGCTAACTGTTGCCTTCTTCACTTTTAGTTCACCAGTGGCGAGTAGTGCGATTTACCCAATTTCTGTGGAGCATACCCATTTATGATAATGATATTTTGGTTCGCCGGACAACGAACGATTTTGTAAACAGGTTCGCTGCTAAAAGGTGCATATAAATACGCATGGGACCGGCGTACCCTTCGAGGGCCACAAGTCTGTACGCACTCGGGCGCCGGGCTTTTAGAGAAGCTTTCTAGGCTCCGCGATTGGTCTGCGAGCGCCGAATACGCACTGAAGGAAAGCCGAATTAAAGGCACTATCTGCGCGCACAATGTAAAATATCGCTCGACTTATGTATCGTAAAACACCGCAGTTTACATTCGCAGTTGTACCCATGAGAACAACCGGAACCCAGACGAGCTGTATATATCCGCATTGCATTAGGTGCGCCAGGCAATGCATTTTCGGCTGTCACCAAGTGTAGAGCGCGGATGCAGCGCACGGCAGAAGAGGCTGCCGTATGCGAACGCAAGCGCCAGCACGATCGTGCCCGCAGCAAGACCATGCTAGATCGCTACTCGTTAAAGGTGACGCTACAAGGACCCACGATGAAACACTGTCCCTCCATTGATCTCATTTCTGCAGTAGGCTTTGTCACGTTACGATGGCAAGCTCTGACCGTCTACTAAAGCGACAACAAGGCAAATTGTGGAAGTGTATAGACGTCCGCGAAAGTGTGAGTGTGTGCGTGTAATCAACGGCTACGTAATCTATAATAAACGCTATGCAACGCAACAAAATGTCTTCATTTCAACTTCAACGTTCCAAAAATAAACATTATACAAGCAATCAAATCACATATATGCACTGCATCGGCTCGCTCTGCATTTCTTGGGTTCGTTCCGTCATGGCTGGCCCAGTTTGAATGAGAGAAAGGTTTTCGTTCAGTGATCTTTCTTCAAAAACGGGAGTTTAATGTCTTCGCGGACGACGGCACCACTGAGATTGTTACAACAAGCTTCGCTTGGAAAAAAAGACTAGAATAACGCGGCAGGCGTCTAAAGCCTTAGAAACGCGAGGAAATGGGATAAAAGCAAAGAATTCTTAAGTGCACGGTGAGTGAGAGTATAAACGTGGAATTGCGCGTCCATCGTCAGCTGACCGACGGGCGACTGCCCCAACGCAAAGCCATGCCCCTTCTGCGTGCCATGACTAAAGCTTCAGACAGGGTTACAAGAGCGCCTATGCAAGGCATCAACTAGCTTGCGTGAACGTACAAATGGTACAATCCAGCCAAGACGAACAGCCGAAACTCCGGCAATCAATGCTCCGGCTTGCCGGCCGCCCCTATGCCGGAGAGGACACGTCCTTTTTTCTTGAAACGTCCGTTGCGGTTTTAGAATTCGACGGACGTGGCCTAAGGTGTTTTTCTCGCTTGCCGCATGCCTACAAAAACTCTCAATAACGATATTCGAAAAAGAGTCGCCCTCACTTCACAGAAAATAACCACTGTTTCAAGAAGAAAATAACAGTATATTCGATTCGCACGAAGATCAATGGGAAATAACGAACCAGCAGCGTTAACCGTGAGATGCACACTTTTGCGGACATGGGAAACTGCCGCGCACTTCATCTTTCCACGCCATTCGTAATAATATTCGGGGCTGTTAAGATATCATGTAACGGAATATGAAGATGTCGTACCTGCGTTGCGAAGAAGGCTTGCACGAGAAAGGTTTGTAGGGCCCAGAAGACTCGCCGCGATCGGAGGGGGCCACGACAAGGCGCGTCAGGCGACGCTCACAAACATATCCCGCGGCGAGACGCGCGATCTAGACTAACCATGGTGGCCGTTGCTTTTGGAGCTCGATACGTGCGTCGCTCTCGGGCGGTTCCATTCTTAGATGGGGGTGGCGGCGGAATTGCCGTCGGGCCGGTGGCGCTGGTCTTGCGCGGTTGTCTGTAATAAACTCTAACGTTGCCATGTTACCGGATTGCGTTTACCATGTAACCAGAGTGTTTATCACGGCGGCGAGCTTCCTTGGCGCGTTCCCTGCGCAGTATATACGTGAGTTATATACGTGTGCGCCAGGTTCAGCCTTCCTTTGTGTTTGTTGAGTTCGAGAAAAATGAAAGCTTCACAATGGACACAAACGTGAAAATGAAGCGTTGATCTGCAGTACACATGTATATGGTACACGGCTTTTGAAGTGTAAAGGTGCATATTTAACAATTTTGGAATGTAACATCAGCACGCAAGATTCTACTATAGTCTGCGACAGCCTAAGAATAGAAACTAAGCTTAACCACCGTCCATACAATTTCCTACAATTACCTAGAGGGAACTCGGCCGATGCGATCGCTCAGCCACCATGGGAACGATGGGTAGCACACGGATTTGCCTAATTTTAATGCTTACGGCTTCGAACGCGCTTGTGACTTTGTTTATTGCTGTCCTTTGGCGTTCGTTTCGGATTAAAGTATGGGCCCTTGTGAACTTCGTGACCAGCGTTGAATTGGTCATCCCAAAAAAGTGTAACTGCTGACTTTTGCTGAACTTCGCTTTGCGACAAAGCGCAAGGCAGGCGACGTCCGCGGAGCAAAACGGAGCCGAAAGAACGAAGTTTAGAGAAATCCGTGTACTACCCATCATTCCCATGCTGGTTGAAGCGCCATGCGTTGCAGCTCCCATAGACACTAGCGCTAGAGTTCGCTCCAGTAAGCATTGTAGAAAACACTATGTTTGATAGTGTCTCCTTTTGGCAGGACTTTGACATCCGGGACGTGGTATTCTTCTACCTTCTTGCCGCTTTGAATATCACGCCTGTGCAATAACTATGATTTTGGTTGTGAGCACGTTAGACCATGTAGTATCTGAGAATAGCTACAGAGAAATCTGGCGCCACCGTCTATGCGAATTTCCTAAGGGGCGCTGTGCCGCGATGAGAATGACTGTATATGTGTCTCCGAGACTTGTGTTGGCTGGCGTTGAACGAGGCTTCGGCTAAAAAAGCGGATACGACCAAGCAATGGAAGCTTCGCTCAAAACAAAACAATTATAAAATGATCTCATTCACGGGTATTATATTCTAGAATCAGGGCTGGGCAAAGATACTTTGAAATTGTATCGCGATACGATACAAGATACTCAGACAAGAAGTATTTGAGATACAGATACAAGATACTGCCGTAATAATTGTATCCGATACGATAATCGGCAATTGTATCTTAAGATACTTCGATACATTCTCAAATGTGTTATAATACATCGATATAATGTAGCAGCAAACGCCTATGCACGAAAATGTCTGCTTGAAAATTTTTTAACTGTGACCTATTTGGTTTCATTTGAATGTTTGTTAGTATCTCAAAAGTTTTGCCTTTCTTGTTCAAAGTACTTTAGTTTCCATCCAAAACAACTTATTGGGGTTTCTTTTAGCTTCTTCACAGGACAAGTCTTTATACACTTCGCTGACAGCGGTTCTTTCTTGTCATTCTTGCAATTGACGGGATTCGCTGCTCAGCTTGCCGAAAAGATCGCGGGTTGTAATATAGCCACAATAACTTCAATAAGAAGCCTTCGCACAACGGCGAAAATGCCGGTGTCGACTTTTACCATGTCCGTAAAAGACCGTTCGCGCAATACCGTATATTCCGACAGGTGTACAGCAGCGACATTTTTTTTCCCTTTTTTTACGGGGGGGGGGTGCATGGTGTATACTAGGGTTTTGAGACCTTTCGCTAGCGGCCTGGCCCGCACACACGACCGGCTTCGTCCCATTTGTTTTAATTTCTTAATAAGTATGTTCGTGAGCTACACAGACATGACTGGTCTCA
The DNA here is from genome assembly GCF_013339695.2 of Rhipicephalus sanguineus. Lineage (NCBI taxonomy): Eukaryota > Metazoa > Arthropoda > Arachnida > Ixodida > Ixodidae > Rhipicephalus > Rhipicephalus sanguineus. Next base: position 170,673,640 of record NC_051182.1, on the reverse strand, counting down.
AGCATTCCTTTCGTGAGGACATGTGGTCACCATATAACCGTGGAACAAAAATTCAATATTTCAAAATCCACGTCCAGATTTTCTCACTGTGTACATCGGTATCGATGTTTCTCGCATCCTGACTCCAAATCCCCTTCAGAAATGACCTACAGTAAAACCTCGGTGATACGATCAGGGTTCGTACGAATTTCGGGGTGACACGAATTTTTCTGCGGTCCCGGCTAAGGCGCATTAGCCTGCAATGTATTGGAGTACGGATGTTGCGAACCGATTTTCACCCCGCGACGTTTGATACGAACGTACTCTAGCGCACAGATTACAGATGACGTTGACGTCGCGTTTTTTTTTCCCGACGCGTCGACGCGTGCTCCTGTGCTCGAGGCAGCAGCGTGTTTGCATTGTGTTAACACGTGCCTGCCACGTCGATGCAAAACATGTCCACGCAATCAGACGTTCTATGAAACAAGACAAACTTGGGCTGCGGGTCCGCCATGAAGTCCCATGAAAGGTGAACGAAGACCCCAAGAGATGAAACGGACGGTCTTGGCGAAGGAGCTAGGCCTCGCAACACACGCGCACACCTGCCAACTCTCCGATTTGCACGGGAGACTCCCAAATTGTGAGCAAACCTTTCGATTGTGCGGGCATGGCCGTAATTCTCCCGAAAAGCACTCCCAACACCACCGCGATAAGAAAATAACAGCATCAAAGGACAGCGATTCTAAAATATTCTTTCCTTCATCTGTCACGTGCAAAGCTCTGCTTAAGTGACTTTCGCCGCAGTATTCTGGGCCATGCAGAAAAGCGTAGCAAGAGGGGGCTACAAGCGGTGACGCGTCACAACATATCTGGTTCATTAATTACACACGCGTACATGAACCGTATATTTACGAGTACGAGTATGACCGTTGACGTCTAAAAACTTTACTGACAATCATTCAGAGCTGTTCATGACGGCGCGGCGGCCCTGAGAAACACTGAATGAAAACGTATGCCAACTGTTCTTTTGTCGCATACTAATTTTCCTATGTTTTCTGGTGATACGAATTTCGGATGATACGAATAATTTTGGTCACCCCGTGAGACTCGTATCACCGAGGTTTAGTGTATATATGAGATATGGGATCCTTTCTAACGGCAACGTCATTTTATTCAAACTCTCCCCGAGCCCCGCTCCCACCATCTTCACCATCCCGACCCTTGGAACTAAATATCGCGACTGCGGCCCGCTGGCTATAAGATGAGTTTGAGACTCCTGGTGTATACGCAGAGGACGTGAAACTGCAATTAATTTTCATATTCTACTTATATGCTGGCGTAAATGATTCTTTGTTGATATACTCACTCACGTGCAATATTTTAGCAATTTTTCTCCAACGCGAGAACATGTGCAACACAGAAACGCCTCAGACGTATTGTGTACTTGTCACAAAGCGTCGCAGGACACCGCCGCTATTCGCGCTATTGCCGCTTATAGCTCCCATTACATGGCGATTAGTAATAGGAAAAATATTTAGGATGACCTAAAACAGGAAAACAAATATAAGTAAAATAGAGAGGTGGTTGTGTATTCACATTGAATGAGTACAGAAACACATTACAGACGGCACCCTTACTAGCTATGGGCATGAAGTATCCGTGAACGTACCTGTTGAGACAATAGAAAATTCAGTGCCTATGGAAAATTGCCCGAAACGGCTCGTTGGGACGCTCATGAGTAAAACGGAGCGTCCAGTAGAACAGTATTTCTCAGATCCCCTTCCTAACATCTTTAAGATGGCTCCTAATAATTTCCATTATTATAATGCAAACTCAATTTCGCTATTTTCCTAAGCGGTAAGCAGAATGTTTTGTACTGTATACTCAAGGCACGCCTACATAATTATATAATTGTTTTCAAGATCACGTTGGCAACGGTAAATGTGTAAGCAGTAGTAGAAATAAAGCAGCCAGCTAGAAGAAGAAAGCAGATATCTTATTTTGGAAGCGTGTTACAAACGACATACTGCAGTGACCGACCGGAAAAACAGTACAGAGACCTAGGTAATGTATGGGACGCAAAATGACAGCTACCAAAGCACTTGTGCTAATAATCAAATTGTGATTTCATAAATTATTTGAATAAATATAGCAGGAAGTGAAAAAACGCCAGGCCTGCGCTGAAGCCGCAGCACAGTCACAGCGATAGCTGGAAGAGCGGCGTTTCTAGAGCCCGTTAAGCTCTCTTGGGGCTACAGTACAAGTACACTAGAAAGGTACCCACTACGCCATAAATCGCAATTTTTGTGAAGTTGGGAAGCACCTACTAAGCAATTATTCGTCCTTCTGCGGAGAAGCGAGGCACCAGCTACACGTCTGTAAGGCATTATGTGCATTTTGTTCACGCGGCGACTGATGACGATGAAGAATTATGGCTCAGCCCTTTGTAATGGGTTGGAAGCTTTAAACGGCCCACCAGTTATGTAATTTGCATTGGGTGACGCCCGCTCGCTATTTCCCTCTCCCGTCATGCTGTATAACATACCTTGACGTGGGAGAGAGACGGGGGGGGGGGGGGCGAAGAACTTTACTGAGACCCCGAGGAAATGGATCATGCGCTCATGGGCTTCCTTGGCAACCAATCCAAGTGCACTTGCGAGGAACCCACTACGCTATAAAGCATTGTAATTTTACTGAGACCCCGAGGAAATGGATCTGCGCTTATAGGCTTCCTTCGCAACCAATACAAGTGCACTTGCGAGGAACTCACTACGCTCTAAATCATTCTAATTTTTTAGAAGTAGGGCAGCAGCCATTGTGCCATTTTTCGTCATTCTACGGAGAGCGTTGGTACCTGCTAAACGCATGTAAGGCATTATGCGCACTTTGTTGATGCTGTGCCTGATGAAGAATTATGGCAGAGCCCTTTGTAATGGGTTAGAAGCATTCATCAACCTACTCGTTGAGCAATTCGCATTGTGTGACGCCTGGTTACGGAATTCGCGTTGTGCGACGCTTGGTGCTTATTTTACTCTTCTACCACGCTATATTGCATATGCTAATGTGGTTCCTTCCCGACATGAAGCTTGTATAGGACCTTTTTGCAAAGCAGTTTCAAGCACCGGCATGGCTCAGAGGTTGAATACTGGGCTCCCACGCCCACGCATAGGGCCCAGGTTCGAACCTCGTTCCATCCTGGAATTTTTTAGGGGCGAAGCTCCTTATGGCGGCACCCGTTCGTCCCTCGTAGCGTAGTATGTAACCAGTCTTACGCTTTGACCTGCAAGGTGGTGCCGGTGGGAGATTTCTCCTGTGCGTTGTTAAACAATAAAAAATTCGCAGCGTTAGCTAAAAGCCGACTTCTTCTGTCTCTCATTCCCATTAGCAGCCATTCTTTACCTCCAAGGTAGTGCCTCGTGAGATTTCTCCTGTGCGTGATTAAACAATAAAAATTTTGTTCAAAACGCCGTTGATTGATGAAATAAACCAACGAAAGACGCCAGATGTTTTGTAAAAGCAAAACGGAAGAACGCCAGATGTTTCTAAAGCAAAACGAAAAGACGCCAGCTGCTTAACGAGAGACGCCAGATGTTTTCTAAGCAACGGTTTTCTAAACCATGAAAATTCACAGCGTACATGTAAAATTAAAGTGCGCTGCAAGTCGTCATCACTCATCGAACCTTTAGTATAAACGCGCCCGATCTCACGTCGGTGATGATGTACTGGGCAGAATTCACGGAAGATTCACGGTTTACCGATGAACCTCCGCAGCTTCGCCCACTCATCATCATTCACTCCGTGGATATGCTGTGATTTTTTCTTATTTCGTTTTTTTCTTATTTCGAGCGATACTGGTTACGGACACCGGCGGCGGCAGCGGCGGCGGCGGCGGACAACTACGGCGCCAAAAACGGCCGGTGAAATGATCTCATAACAGCTTTCGCTGTAAAATACGGCACGCCAAGGTATATCCTGTTACGTAAACGATTGCTCTATTAGATATAGCACCAGTACCAGTGGTTCTAAAGTTGTTAGAATCTTATTTGCATATAAGTTAATTCATTGCGTGCAATTCAAACTTACATCCACGAGATCCTTCAAATCGCAGATATGCAAAATCCATGAGACGCAAAGCAACCCCATTCTTGCACGCATCACATTTCGTTACGAAGCAAGACGCAAGGGAATCTTCAATAACGACCCTATAGCAACATCAGAATTTGCGCGATAGACGCCGCACGCAGTGAAGTACGCGGCGCAGGACAGTGGCTATAAGCAAGTGTCACGATATTGGCGCAAATAAAAAAAAAAAATCGAGAAAACCAAAAATAGGTGGGCTGGGCGTAGACGTCGCTTGCGTTTGTCTTCCTCATCTTCTGCCCTCACTGAAGGCCTCTGGTGGAAAAATAAAATGCCGTCACTGCCCTTAGACTTATTCAGATGACTTAGTGCCACCAGTGTACCAGCTCGAGAAGCGGAGCTTGGCCAGCGATTATTGTTTCGCATGGATGTGTTGTGATTGAAATAGCTTGTATCTTAAGATACACGATACATTATGGAATGTATCGGAAATACAGATACAGATACTCGTCTTTCGAGACGTATCGCGATACAGATTGAAGATACCCATAGGGTATCTAAGATAGTATCTAAGATACATGTATCTTCGATACTGCCCAGCACTGTCTAGAATAAAAGCCCACTCACGTGTAAGGCAGGCCAGTAGCCAGGGGTGGGGGGGGGGCTCGGGGCCAGAGGCTCCCCCCTCCCCGAAATTTTGGAGAAGTGCCTGTTTTTATCAAACATAAATAATAAAAATGGGTGTTTTTCTGAAAAAGCCAAGATTTTCAGCAAGTAGCCCCTCCCTTCCTCCCCCAAAAATTCCTGGCTACGGGCCTTGTGTACGGCATAATCAATCGGCGAAAGAAGGGAAACAGACAACATTCTGCCGATAGTGAATGCAGGCGTTGTCGTCTCGCTTCCATGTTTAGCGACCGTTTGTTACTTTAGGCTTCGTAAAAAATTACAGCGACACGAAAGTTTTCAAATTTAAATAAAACTCGTTTCTGTGCAATGATAAAAAAGAAATAGCTCCGTACGCGCTCCTTCGGTACGAAATGAACCATCTTGGCGCAAGGAAGGCGTTAACACGTTTACTGCGGCGTGGCTCACCGGTGGGTCACGGCCTGTGCTCCTCCTATGCGGCCGCGATATTACGAGCACGCGTCTGCTTGCTACTGCGATAACTTCGTCACACTTGAACGCAGGAGTACGATTCTTGTTGCAAGATGGTTATAAATAACCAGAAGAATGCTTTTATGGCCTTGGATTCCATCACCCACCGGTGACTCACAACACACTGAATGAAAACGCTTTCATGCTGCGTGTGGTGCGACCCACCGGTGACCCACGCTCAAGAACTTTCCATCATGTGCTGCCGTCTAAGGTTTGAGAATGCAAACAGTAGATATGTTTTATTGCATTCGACGTCGAACGGATATGTTGTTTTTATGGAGAAAAGTGGCGGCCAGTTTCTCGACTGTGCTGCTCGCCACGGTTTTGCCTTAGTTTTTGAAATACGTTTCAGCCGAATCAGTACGCATCCGTTCTTCCTGCTTCTCCCAAACATTTTAGCGCGACTCGTGGACCGTCACGCGTTTTAAGGACTCAAGGGAAAGCAGAACATAAGGAAACAAACGTGTGTTTGTGTTTTATGGTGCCCGATACTTTTATATTTCAGCTTAGCATATCGCGAAAAAACCCAGAAAATAGCTACGTGTCTTTAAAATAAGCGCGCCAAAGGCCAGCCGCAAAGGTGGCCGCGCCATCTCTTTTTGAGCGAATCAGACACAGGCGCCCCACCGGTGGCACCACCGGCACAGGTGTGACCCATTAGTAGGTCACGGCGCACCTGAAAGGTATGCCGAGTACCGACGGGTGGGCCACTCCGCACCTAAAACTACACCTCGAGAAAGCCTGCTGCCGCGCGCATGCTAAGATGGAGTACTAAAACGCCCAAGCTCACATTCCTTCAAGTAAACAACTCTATGAGTTAGAGCCAACGTTTCTAATCCGGTGCTATGGTACCAACTGCTCTTTTGCAGGGTCTCATCTGTACACCACCTTATCCATTGTCCTTCACACGTGGCGCAATTCTGCCCATGCGTACAAGAGCTTCACCTGAGTATATGCGAGAAAAACAGCAATGTTGGCGCGGAAACAACAAGACATGTGTTATGGTGCGTCGAACAGTGAAGAGCACTTAAGCGCTCGTCAACTGCCTTTTCATGCAAACATAAAGTTGGCATAAGCTGCGGTAGCACGGAAACATCAGCTCAGTTTACAGAAGTGGGACATTATAGACCGAAATGTGTAAATAAGCCAAGTGTATCCACATTATCCCTCAGTCCCATTCCCATGATGCTTGGGAGAGAAAGGGCACTGTGGAAAGGAAGAAACATTTTCTTTTATTGCAATGGCAATTATATGGACAGTCTCGGCTGGATTTTGCCGTCGCCGTCGTCATGCACCGTACATGTATAAGTATGTATATATATATATATACATATATATCAAATTCCCAAAGAAAAATAATTCAGAAAAATGCTTCTGAAGCGCGGAATAGAACCAGCGACCTCTCGTTCCGCAGTGCGTGGCGCTAACCACTATGCCAGAAAGCGCAGATCATTCAGGTAGCTAACGGCGAGTGTTATATACACACCCTTTACCGCTGACAGGACTCAGAGACGGCAGGTGCTTATAAGCTTTCTTCATCAGCAGCGAGATGGCGCGAGGAGTGCGACGAGGGGATTTAAATGTCGTCGGCGAGCTCGCTCGCTTCTTATATTTATGCAGGGAGAACCTTGCCCTTCCGCTATCTGCTCGCGCGGTTTTCTCGTGGTGAGGCGAAGAGGGATGTTTCGAGCTTTCACCGTGATGCCGCGCTCATGTTACGGAGCGTACGAAAGTCACTCGAGCTCAAGGGACACCGCTAAATGAACAAACAGAAGATGAGCGCGAACTATCAAGTGTCACAGCTCGATATTTGAAGCACGTTAGTTTCCTTCGCTGCTTCGGCCACCTTTGCAACAGGAGCGCTGTTCAAACTGAAAGAGTATCCATTGGCGAGCCTCACTTCGTATAGCATTAGTTTCTTGCTATCGCATTCATTGCTTCGCCCTTGCGGCGAAACTGTGGCTTTTTTAGGCTAATTAAGGAGCATAGAAGCGTTTTATGTCGGTAATGTCCTCCTGCGCCTCAGCAAACTGCAAAGTGAATCTGCGGCGTCAATATTAATTACCACAATTAACAACAATTTGCTGTTGTAAGAGATTGGTAGTTATCGAAGTAATAACCTAAAAAAGATGTGCACCGTGGTAAACTTTTCATCGCACTGGACAATGCTTTCTGTATTCAAGAATTTTCTTTGCATAATTTATTTGTTGAATCTTAGACAATACTTGTGCGCAATGGAAGGCCTTACCAGTATACTTAATGGTAACCGTTCGGGGAGCGATTTGGCTCCATTGGCGGTACTGAATGCCGCGAAGTAGATTAATATTAATATTACTCAATATTACGAGTATTAATAGCCGGAAAGCTACACGTAGACCTCCCATAGCAGGGTAGATAAGACTGAATCGTTTTGTAGATGTGAAGCAGCTTATGGCGAAGTTCAATCCCGTGATATGCGGCGTCACCACCCTTACTGCGCATGCGCAAAGCCTCTCCAGACACCTCCTCTCCACTCCGCCTCCTCGTTTAGATAAAAGGCTCGCGTTAGGTCGTAAACGCGCTCAGTCACTGCTCAGGCTGCGCCGGTGTCATGAGTTCCAACGCCCAACGTCGGCGCCAGTTGCAGTAATACCTTAAAGCAGCGAGTGGAGCAGCGGAAGCCTCGACGCGCCGAAGCGCAACGTAAATGTCGGCAAGCGGACCCCGAGCTCTGGGCTAGGGAAGCCCAGCGCAAACGGCAACGTCGGCAAGAAAATGCTGCGGATGAAATGTGAGCTCGACATGCCGAAACGCTGCTTCGCATCGGCTCATGGTGCCCTTTAGAGGCAGATGGTGTTTTAGGCACAAGTTTTGAAAGTACGCTAGCGATGCATTTGTCGCTATTACATATGATATAGCATTCATCATTCTGAATATTTCAGCTTTTCTTCTCACAAGCACGCGATGACCTCTTATATGGAAAATGGCAGCTTAAGATTCTTCTTTAGTGGAGTGCTTCGTACTCTAATTCATGCTAATAACGCAAGCCTGAGATGCCTCAACTAACGCGAAGACTGACCGTGGGTGGCGTCAGCGCGAGGATTCGGACATCATCACCCCTTGATGACGCCACATAACGTCTCACACCGCCGAAATTTGTGATGCCTTCATGACTCATCACATGACATTTTCACTTGGTAAATGGTGGGCGTATCACGGATGCAGTGCAAAACCAGTTGAGGTGGAGCAAGCTTTAGAAAGAGGGGGACGAAATAGACATCGACTCAAAATTAAAAAAAAAAACATGGGTGGTCCCTCCGTGATAGGAATCGGTATAACACGAAAGTGAAACGCGTCCTCACAGAAGTAGTTGAATGTTTATTATACACTGATGTACGATAGCTTGCAAAATGTCTATTGGTGTTTGGAAGCTATAGGGGTATTCACACGGGGGAGAAATGCTCGGGGGAGACGAGGGCATTGCTGATCACGTGACCGCGGCGTAACGGATTAGCGGGTGAGCGTGACGCCCCCGCGCCTCCTCGGGGTGACGGAGACCTTTACCCCGAAAGGACAAACAATCTCTCGGCGGTGGGGGTTATAGCGGAATTTCTGGCTCTTGTTTGGCCACATTGTTGTACTTGCTCTTGCAGAGAGCGGCAGCGGGTGTACAGTCTGCAGCTGCATGGTCGTCTGCAGCTCGTCGTCAGCAGCTCGTCAAACGGGTGGTGCAAGCCACCAGAGTAGTCTAGTAACACTGGTCTCCCCCTCCGTTCGCCTCGTCCGTGTGAGTGGGGGGCAGTTGTGGAGACATCTCCTCGCGAGCTGACGTCATTAGGCTCCGCCTTTATCCCCCGAGCATTTCTCCCCCTTCCGAATGCCCCTTATATCACTGCTTGATGTGTACGCACCCATGTTGACGCATGGTGGCAAATCTCCATCCCGAAAACTAACGCCCATGAACATGATTAGAGCTTTGTGGTAGATGTAGTAATTAACATATACCTGGACACTGCATCTGGCGAGTGCCGCGCAAAGATATCGTCAACGTGCACATAACAACACTAACTCGACTCTTTCAAGGCGTCGTTATTTGAGGAGAGAAACGAAGGTGTGAGCTCCCTAGTAGTCGGTGCCAGTTCACTTGATGCTGCAGGGGCGGAGAAACACCGTTATTTCGTTTGGAAGCGGGCCTACGCTGGCGAGGTGGCGTAACACGCTGACGCGAAAGGCGAATATCGTAATTCCGTCGACGCCGAACCGAATCACCGTGCACACTGCATTTCACCGACCGTAGTGATTCTTCAATACTGCTACGAAATCCTCCACTGCGTTGAGACTACGCAAACGCTGGCAGTCGGTGCTCATCAGTGTTACGATGCATTACTATAGGCCTCCGAGATTCGCTCCGGAAAAGCGCCGTTCTGTTCGCATGGGGAGAGCGTAGTCAGAGAGAGCTGTGTGACAGTCAGAAGTGAGTCGGTGATCGGACGCAGAGCTTCTTTAGTGAGTCTCGCTATGCCGCGGGGAACGCGTTGCGACAGGCGGGCGAGTGTGGCAAAGCGATATTTTTATACGGATGGACGCTATGAGCGACGCTTCGGCTAAAGTAGCCACCTCGCGGTGTAGGGCGTTGAAAAATTACACTTCTATTGGAAACGTGCCGAATGGGACGGCCCTAGCAACGGTGCAACGGCGCGTTGCAGGGAGGTAATCGTGGAGGCATTGCATTATTTTGATGCTCAGCAATGATCGGCAATGTTTTTTTTTAAACTGCGGCGCGTGGAGTGACCCCTCTGCGTCTCCCGCCACAAGAAGGCGTCTGACGCAATGTGTGGCTGATGTTCTTTTTTTTTTCGTTCCCCATCACGAGTGGCTACAGAGAGGGGCCACTTTCTCGTGGGCGTCTCAAGGGCAGTTTTCAATTGGAAAGAAAATATCGCAGCGTTGCGTGATAGAAAACACGCTCAAGTTCATCCGAGATCTGAGTACCACTAGCGGTAAATGGTGTGTATAAATAGCTCGCTGTTACTTCGCCGACGCATGCATGGCGCCTGGTTGAGTTGTCTAACGCAGCGCGCTGGCCAGCGAGGGGTATGTGGTTCGAATCTGCAGTCGGGTGATGAGGAATTTTCATTTTCAAGATATATATATATATATATATATATGTGTGTGTGTGTGTGTGTGTGTGTGTGTGTGTGTGTGTAATTCAAAAGAAAGCTTAGAAGGTCCGGTGCACATGTAGTCGAAGAAATGAAGGAGCACACTTAAGAACATTCCATATTTTTACACGTTTACGTTTACGTCAGAATAACTGAAGTACAAGCGTGCAGCCACTTTTATGGGCATTGACACGTGGGTCAAGGGAAGGTCTAACATTTGCGAAACAATAACAATACAGATAAAATACATCGGGGTGTATCAAGGGCATGAACAAGCGCTTATAACGATGAGCTATTGACCCCACTAGTCTCGATGGTTGCACGTGAAGAGACAAGATGATAGCGATTGTTCAATATCCAAACTGTTTTGCAGATGTATTAGGCACATTTCGTTCAAGATATGACAAGAATTCGAACATCAGAACATCACAGAAAGACACGACACTTTTCCTACGTTGTCGTTAATACCGGACGAAACAATGTTAAATTTATGGATTAGAAAGGATTCTCGAGCTTCGCGATCATGATACGATTTGAAGCCTGATTGTAATAGCGTCACCATGATTTTGTCAAATTAATGACCTGGCAACCGAACATGTTTAGACAATGGAAGATGTGGCAAACTGTTAGCGTGTGCTCTAGGATTGTTGAAACGGTTACGAAATGATGTTTCGGTCTGACCGAAGTATTGCATGTGACACACTGAGAATTCAAGCAAGTAGATTATGTTAGTGTTGTCGCAGCTGAAGCCTCCGTTAATGTTAACTGAAATATTAGATAATGTGCTTTTAACAGTTGCTGCAGTGGTCAAATGCGCACAAACTTCACACCGTGGTTTGTTACTGGGATGACAACCAACAGGAGCTATGCCTTTAGTCTTGGATGAAGTTGGGATATCGCGTAGGGTCCTTGATCGGCGATAAACCACTCCTGGTGATTCCGTGAAAATCTTCTTAAGCCGATCGCTCTGTGTCAATAGGCTGTAGTGCTGACTGAGAATGTGCGACACTTTAGGAATAGATGCATAATGCGTTAGGATGAGGATAGTTCGTGAGGTCTCGCTTGTCAGTACTTGTGAGATATATGCGGTGTAGACAATCGGTTTGCTTGAGAGCGTCGTCAATTATACGTGAGGGATAGTGCTGCTCTGTTAGTGCTTTACGAAGCTGGTCACAGTTGCGAGTGAATTGACTGTCGTCCGGACAAATTCTTTTTTAACGGATAGCTTGGCTATAAGGAATACTCGTTTTGCTATGTTTGACATGACCGCTTTTAAAATGGAGATATCGCTGTCGGTCAGTGGGCGTTCTGTAAAGGTTTGTAGTTAGTTCACTATAGCACACAGATACAGTGACGTCAACGAAGTTTGTGCTCAGTGGTGAACCAGAATGGGAAAAGGAAATGGATGGTACTGTGTTAGTGATGTCAACAATGAAAGACAGTAATGCAGCTTCACCGTGGTACCAAATTAAGAAAATGTCATCGATGAAGCGTGTGTGAACGCGGTATAAGGTACGAGTAAAGTGTTGTCTGGCATGCCCATATATATATATATATATATATATATATATATATATATATATATATATATATATATATATATATATATATATATATATATATGTGCGGGACAGGACGGCAACGGCGACACCTGCCGAGAGTGTCCACATAGTTACCGTCGCAATAAAACGTTGTTAGGCTTGTTTTCGTTTGTACAAATGCCGAGACATGCATGATATACCGGCATGACAAACAACTTTACGGTATCTCATTGCCACTGAAACAACTGTGTGGTTACCTACGGTCACACATGCCGCACATACCTAGAACTAGTAGTAATACTCCTCAATACTGTCTCCTGAAAAGCTACCAATCTTCCACGCTACCACTTTTCCGAAGGTATAATATAAATAAGAAGGGAAACGTACGGGCGGGAAACCCAGTATTATTTAAGGACAGGCGTAACCACCAACTGGGTAAATAGTTATGAACCATCTGGATTGACCCAGTGACAAACACAAAGGGCGCACGTTTCAGCATCGCTGTTTACTCATCTGTAGTCAAAGCTTGGGCAGTGATTTTTGCAATATCTCTATGCCACTTCAAATTATGTATCCTAAGAAGCCTGTACTTGGTGGGCACATATTTGAAATTATTTTTGGAACGTCTTGCTCTTATTTTGTTATTTATGTGATAATGAAAACTGCGTCTTCTATGATCGACCAGATCAAGAGCTAGGAGGTGCCCAAAGATGTGCTTGAGCGCCAGCACTTTCTCCTATACACGCGTTATGATTATACTCATAAGTTAGTAAGTGCAGCCGAATACTATCTTCGACAGCCCTTCGCAAGTTTTTCCCTGGTAATTCACTAGCAACAGGGCCTATTCAAGAACATTAAGCAAAGGTGCTGAGTTTACCCCCTCGCG
>NC_051182.1:170627273-170660758 GCF_013339695.2 Rhipicephalus sanguineus | reverse complement strand
GGTTTGTGACACATTTCGGTCGGTTGTCAGTCCCTTTAAGAAAGCACATCGCGAATATATATAGTGATAGAGTAAGTATTTACTCTAAAAGGGCGTGACCTCACTCATGCTTACCTCATGTTCCACGATCCCAAATATTTGTCCTTAGTAAATATTGAGAAGGTTATTGTGTATACATATTTGAACTTTCTCACTATCAAGGAGGTAATTTCTGCGTCACTACAAAATATGCCCTAAATGGTGGCTCTGCGCTGCACAGCACACGTGTGTTTAAAAAACCTAATCTAAGAAAAAAATAACATGTTATCAGATTGACAGGAATTCAGTTCTTTGAGCTATTTCCACTCAGACAAAGCTGAGATGGAATATCATGTCTAGAGGGTGTTTTCTAAAATGCGTGCATCTATGATAGCACTGTGCTATCGATGCGCATTAACCAGACTTCACACCTGTGTCCAGATATCCCTATTATTAAATTCGAGGCTACATACCAGTTATCGTGTGTTCTGAAATATTATTAATTTTTCTTAGTCGCTTTCGCGCGTATTTCTATTGCAACTTTTATGTTGCAGTAAAATTTAATATTGAATTATATATTTCTTGCTATCTATTTTACTGTGATTTCCTTACCTACAATAGAGACAAAACTACCCGATACAGTGGAAGGGACTTTCAAGGTGGTCCTACACGTTTGACCCAAAAAAGAATCCCAACCAGGAATGTCTTCGCAGCTTTGACATTCCTATCAAGCCAGAAGATTCCAGGATTCAATACGCGGCTGATATTTTGCATCATGAAGTACAAAAAGAAGCTCCGGTTTTGAAGAGCCTCGAGCGCAGCTGTAATCATTCTATTCTACTTGGGTCATTTTCCGTTGGGCTTTCAGAGGAAGAAGACTACTGCTTGAAAAGCAGTAGATATTAAGGGAAAAAGCAGATTTCGTTAGGCCTTATCTGGCTGAAGACTGGTATTTTTCAGTCATTGCTATGAGCGAAAAACTACTAATCAAAATTTCTGTGCGCATAAACACCATCGTTCTCTTAAGGGAACCTCCTGGAAAGAAAGGCTTAAGATTTCCTTTCGATTTTTAAGATTTCTTAAGATTTCCTTCTGTTGCCTGCACATCTTCGTGGCAACAGAAGGAGCTCCACTCACAACTGAAGAAATTTTCATATCCTGAGTGAACGAAAGAAGGGGGAATTAAAGGGTTCGCTTTTCTCTGATGTGTCTTGTGACCCGTTGTTGAGCAAGTCAAATGCATTTTGTATTCTACATGAGGAGTGATACAGAATAAAGAAGTGATTTTGAGAGATTGTAGGAAGAGTTACTATATTATGTTGCATTAACAATCGTTGTTGTCAGCACAAAAACGCCAAAATTCGCTCTTCTGAATTTATTTGTGCTGACTCTCATTCCTAGCGTTCTCAAACTTATCCAGTTCTGATTTGAGGAAACGCAAGGAGCAAACGAGCATCACCCAAGTGGTACACCAAAGGAAATTCGGTTTATTATGCAACCACAATATCCTGTTCGTACCCAAACATAATGGTTCCCGCTAGCTGAAAAAAGAAACTCGGAAAGCAGCATGCTGCTCTAATATCAAACCAGTACGGCAGCGCAAGAAACTAAACAAACAAACAGACAAACAAACAAATAAAAACACGATTCTCTTCATGCATCGTGGGCGCGTCTATAACGGCCAGACATTTGGCATGGCACGTCTAGAAAAACTGCCAATTCATTGCCAGTCGTCGCCGTCGAGATAACGCCGACAAACAGGGCTCTCTTTTCTGCGCACCGAGGTGAAGCGACAGTCTCGGGGCATGTGTACTGTTTCTTTTGATTATCTTTTATTTAGTGCCGCGTCACTGCATACGTCATGGCGGGACTTTTGAATTCTTTAAGGTCGATACGCCACGTGGTGTCGTTCACGCGAACTAGGCCGCTGGTGTCCAGAAAAGCTGCATATGTACGTTTAATGTAACCCAAACATGGACGGCTGTGACAATGCCAATAGCGTTACCTTGTGAATATTTCTCCAGCGACAACGTATGAAAGTCTTGTAGTGCATGAGCGTTCTGGCCGAGGAAGGAAAGGAAAGGCACTACACATGGAGCGTAGGCAAGCACACTCATCAAGTATAAACTTGCTCGCATTCATTTGGAAGGCGAGTATGAATGTAAATATCCACGAGTGTGCAGCAAGACGCGATTATATGAACATCGATGAGTACCTGAGTTTGAGAACACGTAAGTATGAGAGTCAACCCCGATGAGTGTTTGTGTGATTGTGAGACGGGAGTACTATGAAGGTGAGTGAGTACTGTTGCGCCTCAAGTGTATATCTCCAGAAGTTCTATGACCTCTGCCAATTCCGGGCGTCACCATGTGAATGTGCGCGTGAACATTTATGTTTAATTCCAGATTTAGTTTTAGCAGCGCGTACGGGGGTTATGTTTAGATCATTGGCAAAAGAAATCATCCTCTCATTTACATAATGATAACGCCACTCCTGTAAATGCGTAACCCAGGATATGCGTGCGCACAGAAGAAATGGGGGGGGGGGGGGCTCTAATCAAGTGAATGGGGTGCCAAGTCTGCCTCCATACGTTTACTCAGTCGCAAATGCCCGTCACTGTTTAAGGTTAATGGCAGCCGAGCACCGCGGTGATGTTGCATTCCAAGAACTGTTTACTTCTGACCTTAACACCTCAAAAGCCGGGCACCACATGCAGGTCGTTGCGAGAAGCACATCAACGCTTCAGTTCCATGTTTGTATCCATTGTATAGCTTGCTCTCTCTCGGACTCGACAAACGGAAGGGGGGAGGGGGGGGTGTACGGTAAGACATCGCCCTGCGCACGAGTATGCAACCCAGGCATATACTGCACAGGGAACACACCATGAAAACGCGCCACCGTTATCCACACTGCGGTAACATGGTAAACGCAATTCCGTATTCCGGTGACACGGTAACATTAGAAAGTGATACCTGCCCGCAACACCAGCGCTCGCGCCGCGGCGCCATCGACCGCGTGGGCAGCTATCTCTCTACGGCTGGCCTGTCCTGCTCGGCAACCAAATCCGAGTACATTGTTATTCCATCACAGGGACGCAAACCTAAACAGGTCTCTTTCCTTCTCCAAGTACAAGGGATGCAAATCCCTCAAACAAATCACATCCGCATCCTAGGACTGCACCTACAGGCCAATGGTGGCAACTCCACCGCTCTTCAGCGAATCGACCAATCTGCCATCCAAATTGGTCGCCTTCTCAAGCGGGTTGCCAACAAGCACGCAGGCATGCGCGAATCCAACCTTCTTCGGCTGGTTCAGGCATTTGTCTGCACACGCATCACCTACGTGGCCTCCTACCTCCGCCTTACGCGCGCTGATCTCGATCGCCTCGATGCTTCGCTTCGCAAGGCATACAAGACCGCCTTAGGACTCCCAATGTCCACTTCTACCTCCAAACGTATGGCCCTTGGGGTGTCGAACACGGTCAACGAGCTTATCGAAGCTACCCTCACGTCCCAGTACCAGCGACTCTCACTCACGCATGCGGGCCGCGCTGTATTGCACCAAATTGGACTCATCCCTACGCGGGCGGCCACCACTTACCAAGACATACCGACAGCTCAACGACTCAGCCTCTGTATTCCTCCACTCCCGAAACACATGCACCCCGAACATCAGGCGGATCGCAGGGCTGACCGTGCGCGTCAACTACAAAAACGTTTCTCAAGTCGCTCCGATGTCACCTACACAGACGCCTCTCGGCACCCACATCGCTCAACAATGGTGGCTGTCGCCCTGGCCCCACACCGCGGTTGGAGCACGGCATGCAGTGTAATTCACTCCACCGATATAACAGTTGCTGAAGAGGTTGCCATTGCTTTGGCAATGACCGACCGTACAACCAAGGTGATCGTAAGCGATTCCCAACTCGCCATCCGAAATTTCGACGCGGGCCGTATCTCTACACAGGCATACTCAATCATAAAGGATCACACCCCGCCTACCTCACCTCGCCTTCTTATCTGGGCCCCGGCCCATGAATCTCTTAGTGGAAATGTGCAGGCACACACTGTCGCCCGAGATCTCAACTGCCGGGCGGAGTTCCTTACGCCTCACACTTCCCATTCTTCGCCCTCCCAGGCCTGTGAAAAGCTAACTCCTTTGGTTACCTACAAAGACCTTCTACAGCACTACAGACTGGGCCGTCTCCACCACCCTCCAGCTCATAAAGACCTCCCCCGACGTGATGCCGTCCTGTGCCGCAAGCTTCAGACGGGTGTCTTTCCCAATCCCTGGCTTTATAGCAAGAAATACCGACACCTCGTGACACC
The DNA here is from genome assembly GCF_013339695.2 of Rhipicephalus sanguineus. Classification (NCBI taxonomy): domain Eukaryota; kingdom Metazoa; phylum Arthropoda; class Arachnida; order Ixodida; family Ixodidae; genus Rhipicephalus; species Rhipicephalus sanguineus. The sequence goes on along the minus strand of NC_051182.1, from coordinate 170,656,412 downwards.
ACACTGCAGATACCGCTCACAGTCAGCCACCCTCATACACATGGCGTGGACGTGCCCACAGTAAGCTGACGCTTCACACACAGAAGATACGTGGGAGTCCCTTCTGCGTACCACCGACTCAGCACAGCAGCGCCGGGTAATCTCACGCGAATTGGAGGCCGCGGCGTCCCAAGGCATTCCCGCTGACCTCCTCTAGCAGCGTAACCGATCTCTTGGTCGGTCCCCTCTTTTGAGAGAAATAAAGTTTTGATCATCATCATCGCGGAAGCGCGGTTATCAGTCGTTGCTGCGGTGAAAACCGCGCGGCTATCGAAAGCTAGCTTTGTGTGACGAAGGCGCGAGTTCTTTATTTTTTTAGCGCCATCGAAAGGAAGACAGGATATTACGGGGCATACATAGAACTCTCTGAGATTGTGAAGGCGAAAGCTATGCAGTAAAAACTCGTTATAACTTGGATTTTACGGGACCGGAAACTTTACGGGACCGTAATGTAGGAAGTGAGTTTTCGGCCACCATGCGGGCCACGGCTGAATCTCTTCATCATCAACAGCTTCCACGACGTTTGAGTTTTGTGACATTGCGCGCGCATTGCCCGAAGTCAAAAAGAAGCCACTGAGTGCCGCATCCGCTGTGGACGAAACCGTGGTCGCCAAAGACACGATCGTAGCGTCCACGCAGTTCTGAAGGCACGCGCGCGGCCTACGTCCAGAGTCGAAACGAAAATGCTGAGCACCCCATCCGCTGCTGAATAAACCTGGCTCGCTAAAGCACCATCATCGATGGCGACTACGCACTTCTGAAGTCACGCGACGAAAACGATAGTCTTGCTTGTGGCAGCTTTGACCCCAGTCGCTATCGACGCGACCACAAAAAAAAAGAGCCCGCGCAGTTCGCGTGAGCCGAGTAAAATCGAAAACCAAAAACGTTTGCCGCAAACGCTGAAGCATTGGTCGCCAAAACGAGATTGCGGTAAGCTTGTGTATGGCGACCACGCGTTAATGAAGGCCGGCGGCCGTTTCGGTTGTTCGCGAACGCTGTTTTCGCTTCTTTGCGTCTCACATTAGCGGCGCTTCGTGCCTGGCGTGCTCCGAGGATAGTCCGAATTAGCCGGGCTGCGGCTAAATATAACCGAATTCACGAGAGCTTGAAGCCATTAAAGGGGTCTCAAACACACGGCCCGAGAACGTTTCGCTAGCGGCCCGCGGCTTCACAACGAATAGGATGGTTGTGACTTTGCTCATTGGTCCTCGCATTTTTTACTCGCCTATTGCGATTAACAACGCTTTGTTCGAGTAGCCTACAAAGCTGGGGCAGGTCTCAAGCATTCTTTTTCCGAGAGGCACACCATGGGGTCGCGATGTGTTAAAACATTACCGCGGAACAAAATCTCTAGGTCGGAGAATCGGCGTCCACATTTGTGTCATGCTGGATTTCAGTATCGACATGTTTCTCGAATACGGGCGGGAAAAATCCTGTTCTGAAATAACCCATATATCAGAAATGGGAAATCATCTCTTTCAAATGGCAGCTTGAGGGGACATTTTTTTCGTATCACTCCCAGCCCCTTCCGCGCCTCAAAGTTCTTCACTGTCCCTGCCCTTGCGCGAATGAAATTGACATCCCTGCATTAACACAATGCATACGTTGACCGCGATGAGAGAACATGTCCGAATTATCCGATTAACACGTTTGGAAAACGTAAACTTGAAACGAATTTCGGGGCAGGGGTTTGAACCCTTCCCCCCTTTGCGTCCACGCCACTGGTGCAAGACACTGGTCGCCCCCGCAAGACAAGCGCTACCGACGCGACGGCATTTTTACCGTCACCCCTAGCTCAGAATGGAACCGCCCGAGCGCGGCGCGGGCATCGAGCTCGCATTGATGTATGCAGATGATATAGTATTAATGGCCGACAACAAGGAAGATCTGCAGGGATTGATAGACATCTGCGGTAATGAAGGAGATAGGTTAAATTTGAAGTTCAGTAGGGAAAAATCGGCAATCATGATTCTTAATGATAATGAAGGCAGTGAGCATAAGATACAGGAAGTCACGCTGGAGAAAGTGGATAAATACAAATATCTGGGCGTATGGATAAACAACGGGGATGAGTACCTAAGGGAGCACGAAAGATACGTAATGACTAAAGGCAACAGGAATGCAGCTGTAATGAAAAATAGGGCACTGTGGAACTACAATAGGTATGACGTTGTGAGAGGGATTTGGAAAGGGGTAATGGTCCCAGGTTTGACGTTCGGCAATGCGGTCTTGCGCATGAGATCAGAGGTTCAAGCAAGATTGGAAATTAAACAACGTGGCATAGGTAGGCTTGCTTTGGGAGCACACGGGAATACCCCAAATCAGGGGGTACAGGGTGACATGGGATGGACATCGTTCGAGGGCAGGGAGGCTAGCAGCAAGATAGAATTTGAGGAGCGATTGAGAAAAATGGGAGAGGAGCGTTGGGCTAGGAAAGTTTTCAGCTACTTGTACATGAAGAATGTTGATACTAAATGGAGGAAGCGAACTCGAAAATTGTCAAGCAAGTATTTAGACAACAGCAGAATACCAAGCCAAAAGGAAACATCGGTTAAGAAGAAGGTGAAGGAAACAGAGGGACAGGTGGAAAATGGGGATGCTTACGAAATCATCACTGGAGACCTACCGAACTTTCAAGCAGGAAATTGCAAAAGAAAAGATCTACGATAATTCTCGGGGTAGTTCTCTGCTGTTTGAGGCCAGGACGGGAGTATTGCGGACCAAGACGTACCGAGCCAAATACGAAAGCATAGATACGTTATGTAGTGCGTGTGGAGAGGAGGAGGAAACGGCTGAACATTTGATAATGTTCTGTAAAGGGCTTCACCCTACAGTCCAAGATAATGGCGCGGAATATTTCAAAGCATTGGGGTTTAGGGACAGTGAAGGCAAAATAGACTTTAAACGAGTAGAAATAACCAGGAGGAGGCTAACCGATTGGTGGCTACAATCAAGGCACGAGTGAATTCAATCCTTCAATACATAGTGATAGTACTTAACTTTGTGGCTAGGTGGCGTGAGCCGCCGCCCGATCTAAAGGGCACAGCCGTATACATCCATCCATCCATCCAAGACAACGGGGAGTTGCTCGCTGGATTTCGTGGAGAACAGACGTGTCGCCCGCGATGCCTTACGGACTAGTCCTCGTGCCTCTCGCCGTCGACGCCCTGTGACGGTCGCCTCGACCGCTATGCCGTGCGCCTCTCATCGGCGGGGCCTTCGCCGCCTCGTCACCGACGTGTACCGTGCCTCTAGCTGCATCGTGGTCCCGTCCCTCGAACTCCTGTGACCAGCTCCATCTGTCCTGTCTTCTCTTCTCTTCGTCGCGCCTGTCGACATCCGATCACTTACTACTCTTTTTTCTTCGACTTTCCTGTTATTCCCTCCTTACCCCCCCCCCTTCCCAAAGGCGCTGAGCCGTGCTCCCGCGAGGGTTGCAGAAAATAGTGCCTGTTTCCTTTCCTTCAACCACACATTCAAGACAACGGCACAACCAACGACACAACTATAGTGTACTAGAATAATTGACACAACGGCCTGTCTGGATCGCGCGTCTCGCCAAGATAGCTGCGTTTGTGCGTTGCCTGAGGCGCCTTCCCGTCTCCCCCTCCGCTCGCCGCACGTGCGGCTGGATTCCGTTGAACTCAGCACAGCTTCTGGGCTCTCCTGCAAGCCTTTCTCGCAAGGCAAGTATGAAGACATCTTTCATTTTCCGTTGCGTGCCATCGTGTACTAGCCCGCGTGAATCTTAAACATGTCGCGGAAAGGCGAAGAGCGCTGCTGTTTTGCGTTGCCACTAAATTGTTCTAGATTTCTCGGTTAACGAAGCCAGTTCGCCATTTCCCGTTGATCTTCATGTAAATCGAATGCGGTATTTTCTTCTAGAAACAGTGGTTCTTTTCTTTGAAGTGAGGGTGGCTCCTTTAGAATATGGCTAGTGAGAGTTTTGTAGGCATGCGGCAGGTGAAAAACGCTCGAGTGGCCGCATGCGCCCAATTCGAAAACCGCCACGGACCTTTCTAGAAACAAGGAACGTGCCCACTCTGGCAGAGGGGCGGCCGGGAGAGTTTGGGCTGTTCGTCTTGGCTGGAATGTATACAATTTGTGCATTTTGGTAAGCGAGTTGATGCATTGAATGTCCGGGTTTTTATTACCCTGTATGAAACATTCGTCATAGCACGTAGAAGGGGGAAGGCTTCGCGTTGGGTAAGTCGGCCCTCGGTCAGCTGACGATGGACGCAGAGCCACCTCCCAACCGTTTCTCTCGCTCTCCGTGCTCTTGGAATTCTTCGGTTAAACGCCTGCCGCGTTATTCTAGCCTTTTTAAGCGAAGCTCTCTATAACCATTACGGTGGCGGCGTCGTACGCGAAAAAATCAAAGCGGCTTTCTTAAAGAAAGATGGTTGAACGCGAAGCTTTCTCCCATGCGAACTGAATCAAAGTCAGTGTCCAAAGCCAGCGACCACGCAACAAATCCTAAGAAATGCTGACCGGCCCGATGCGATGAATACATTAATTTGAATGGCTGTTTAGGATTGTATTTTCTGAACTTTGCAGTTGAATGAAGAGATATTTCTTTAAGCTTCATAGCCTTTATTATGGATGACGTAGCCGTTGGTTACACGCGCTCACTCACACTATTACGGACGTCTACACACTTGCACAGTATTATCTTGTGATCGCTGTGGTAGACGGCCAGAAGGTCTCCGTAACGTGACACAGCTTGCTTGCAAACGTGATATCAATGCAGGAATGGTGTTACATCGCGGGTGTCTGCAGCGTTAGTTTCAACGAGTAGCGATCTAGCATGGTCTATCTGCGGGCAAGATCGCGCTTGCGTTCGCGTACGGCAGCCTCTTGTTATGCCGTGCGCTGCAACCGCGCTCTACCAGTGGTGACGGCCGGGAATGCATTGCCTGACTCCCGTAATGCAGTGCAGATTGATACACATCGTGGCGTTGCAGTTCCCATTGTTTTTATCGGTACAGCTGCGAATGTAAACTGTAGTGTTCTACGATCTCGTGCCCCGTTGTTGTGTTGTGCGCGCAGATAGTGCAGTTGTGTAAGTTGGCTTTCCTGCAGTGCATATGCGGCACTCACGGACGAACCAGTGAGCGTACAGAAATGTGGCCGTGGAATGGTTCGCCAGTGACATGCGTATTTGTATGCGCCGTTTTCCAATAATTGATGCTCTTTCGATCGTGGGCTTCCTGGCGATCAGCCGTTTCTGACTTGACAATGTGATCTTTTTGTCGAGGCGACTTGTCATGACAGGTCGCCACAGTTCATTGTTACCTGGATATGAACGCGTGGCCGTCGTTGTTGCCTGCAGCAACTGAAGTGTTGCGCTGCTAGGCACGCGGATGAATGTTCAATTCCCGGCATGAAAGGATGAAGCATGGGGATCACCCTTCAAACGTACTTGCAACTACGCTCTTGGAGCTAGCCCTAGCACAATACCTGGGAAGAGTACATAAAAGCTACTCCTTGGTGATATGGTGGTTATTGAGTGCGTGCCGCAACTTGCAGCATGTTCGTAAAACCGCATATCCCCATCAGTCGAGTTCTGCTGTGCCTGCCTAAATATCTCCTTTTGCCTGCTGTGGTCGTTTTTTTTTGTAATATTCACAGTATGAATGAATAAGGATGGAGCAGCGGACCTGAGGGGAATTCCATGCAGCACGTCACTGAATTTTCCGACGTGGGCGAACTATTGTAGAGCCTAACGAGGAAAGATTCTGCTTGATTTTTGCTTACGTGCTCATTTTTGTTTATCACAGACAAGATAAAAACGTAGCAACGCATACATTTCCTAAAATTTTTTTCTTTAGCTGAAAGGGATACTGAAGTTCAAAAAAATAAAAAATAAAAATCGAGATTCTTTTGGGAAGATGGGACTATTCCGATAAACAGTTCATTTCACATATTTTTGAGGTGTTGGCTGTATTTCTGGAGGATTCTGCGCGCGCGGCGGCTGCACGCCAGCGCGCGCGGAGCTGGGCATTGACGGCCGTGACGCCAAGCGTCCCCGCAGCGGAAGCAGGTCACGCGCTTTCATGTCCTGCTACTTCCCTTTCTCCACCTCTCCTTTACATCCCACTTTCCACTTTCCACAAAGGCACTGATAGATGCCACACCCGGGAGCATTGTTCGCGGCGGGTGCCGTTCGTACTGGTTCTAGAACCGTAATAAGAGCGGAGCGGGTTAAGAGACGCGGCTACGGCTGCCATGGTTGGCGCGCCGATTTCAGCTAAAGTTAAACGTCACCTTCTCTAGATCGCGGCGCGGCCGATAGTCGCGACAGTTTGTGAAAAACGCATTAAATTCATTATTTTGCTCCAGTTATTGCTTGTAAGTGACGCTGTGTTAACAAATTTTAGCACCCAAGCTTTCAATTGAGCTGAAAATCTCGGCGGCAAAAGTTTTATTCAGTATCCCTTCATGTAATGGGTGACTGATGTCGAACTGTGATAGGTGATTTATGTTCTATTTTATTAGGGGGATCCCGCTATGGCCAGAGCCCAGACACGGACGTCTCAACAGACCTCCAGGCCTGTCCCACAATCTCCAAGGAAAATCCGCGATAATAGGAGTCAAGACTCCGCCATATGACAGCAGACAAAAGGTTAGTAATCTGTGTGCATCACACGTTTCTGAAATGTTATAAGAAATTTCCTGGTGCTCGTTTTTCAGTCCAGGTTATTTTTCATGTATAAACAATGCTGCTTTCTATCGCGCATTTTTTGTTCGTGTTTTGCTAATCTTCGTATTAGCATGACCAATCGCAGTTTACTAATATACAACGTAATACTCATTACAGAAGTTGCGAGGTTATTGCGTGGTCTCTTCTTTTTGGTTTTCTACGAGAGTAATAACTAAATAAGCTAACGAGCACGTACAGTCGCTAATGTGTTTAGAGCCGTAGGCGATCCGAAATCCGTGCCCGAACCAGAGTTTTATCCGGGACTGAAGCTGAACCAGTATTCTCGGAATGGGCCTATACCCAAACTCATCCTGAACCGAAAAGGATAACGGTTACCGGTTCAGCTTATTAATGGTTCAAGGATACAGAACAAGAACAGGAACACATCATGTAGCACGATTCTTCGTCAGCTTCTCCCATTGGCAGGTCGTAACGGCTGACGAGTACAGTAGTGCACGTGAATGAGAATGCACTCTAGATATGGGCTCTAAGCTGTGCGGATATGTACGCCCAGACGCTTCCACTACTGAACTAAGCCATACCACTAGCTTTGCGCAGCCGAAACATTGTCCTAGAACAGCTCACTAGGCTCCTAGAACAGCTCACTACTATCTAGGTCGTTTCACTGCACTTCACTAACCGTACTGCATGCCAAGGTTTGTTAAGGTAACGGTGGCGTATTAGCGACAGCACAAAGACAGGCTAATTATTAATGATAATAATTTTATTAGTCGTGTTTCTCTTCGAAGCACTTCTGGTCGAGCACTTATATTTTCCCAAATATTCAGAAAGTCTTCTAAAAATAAAACTGCTATGGAATCGATGGCGCTGGTTAAATGTTATACATCTGATATCGGAGCATATGTTTACATAACATAATCGCCAATGAACTGTCACGATAGTTAATGAAAATTAATCCAGACGCTTTTGAATGAAAGAGCATGCCGCACTTCAATGGGTATCGCTGCTGTTTGCGAATTAACAGCCAAATGAGGACAGAATAAGTTCTACTTGCGCTCATTTGGTTATTTTTTTAACACGAAAGTGTTTTATGCCAGGGTCCACCAAGACTTTCATGACGTATTTCCGTCACGGAAGTGCTTCAGCAAAATAAATGCCATCAGATGGCAAAGAAAAAAATTGGCCGCGTATCTGCGTGCTTCGCTGCAAATGTCGTCTAAAGACGATAGAAGAGGCGCTGCGTGAGATATGGACGCCATCTGGCAATACGCCGGGAAACATGAGTGCTGCGTTGCGGGCCGGAACACGCGGTTTGGCGCGAAGCGCTGAAGCAGAAGAAACGTCCGCACTCAACGAGTACTCTACACACTCTTTTATTTACACGTCACCTGGGTAAAACAGGATTGTAGAGCGGCGCCCCATGGTATTCGTACAGTGCAATACAGAACCGAAACCGAAACACAACATTGAGCTCGTGCAGAGGGCACGGAGGAAGGCAAGTTTCAGCGCAGTCGCATTTTCAGTGCAGCTTAAGAAACTAGGGTCTTTAGAATTACGTATGTATGCATTTTCTATTAAAGGAACAGACCACCTAATACTTAAGTAGTGATGTTGCGCCTCAGATATGCGTGATATTTACTTTTTGATCGACAATCGTTCACAAGTATGAACAGCCGTACCAGTTCAAGATGGCTGGCCCTTGGGCAAGTGGTTCAACTTTGGCCGAGTGGCCTGAATCGAGTGACGTGCCGACAAACAGAAACACAGACCAAAATTTCTCCGTTGAAGTATCCCAAGAAAGACTATCGTCTTTAGAAAAATAAGAAAAAGTTTCGTTGACGGGAATCGAACCCATGACCGCTCGGTCCGCGACCGTGGTTCGCGGGCGTTTAGCCCACTGAGCTACCGCCAAATACACTACGGAGGCGACATGAACGCGCCTTTTATCTTTCACACTTGCCTCTCACAGTGACCTTGGATGGATGTACGCTATGAGCGTCCCCTTTATAACGGGGCGGTGACATCCGTGCCACCAGGCTCGAAAACAAACAAACAAACAAAAAAATCACAGCATATCCACGGAGTGAATGATGATAAGTGGGTGAAGCTGCGGAGGTTCATCGGTAAACCGTGAATCTTCCGTGAATTCTGCCCAGTACATCATCACCGACGTGAGATCGGGCGCGTTTATACTAAAGGTTCGATGAGAGTTATGACGACTTGCAGCTCACTTTAATTTTACATGTACGCTGTGAATTTTCATTGTTTAGAAAACCATTGCTTTAGAAAACATCTGGCGTCTTTCGTTAAGCAGCTGGCGTCTTTTCGCTTTGCTTTAGAAACATCTGGCGTCTTTTCGTTTTGCTTTTAGAAAACATCTGGCGTCTTTCGTTGGTTTATTTCATCAATCAACGGCGTTTTGAACAAAATTTTTATTGTTTAATCACGTACAGGAGAAATCTCACCAGGCACTTCCTTGGAGGTAAACAATGGCTGCTAATGGGAATGAGAGACAGAAGAAGTCGGCTTTTAGCTAACACTTACACTTCTACTTCTACTAACGTTTCCTACTGGAACATGCCAATGGCTGCTAATGGGGAATGAGAGACAGAAGAATTCGGCTTTTAGTTAACGCGCACGCTGCGAATTTTTTACAGCGAAAGCTGTTATGAGCTCATTTCAACGGCCGTTTTTAGCGCCGTAGTTGTCCGCCGCCGCCGCCGGTGTCCGTAACCACTATCGCACGAAATAAGAAAAAAAGGAAATAAGAAAAAATTTCCAGGATGGAACGAGGTTCGAACCTGGGCCCTCTGTGTGGGAACCCAGTGTTCTACCTCGGGGCCATGCCGGTGCTTGAAATTGCGTTGCAAAAAGACCCTATACAGGCTTCTTGTCGGGAAGGAACCACATTAACGTATGTATTGTAGTGTGGTAGAAGAGTAAAATAACAACCAGGCGTCGCACAAACGCGAATTCTGTAACCGGGCATCACACAATGCAAATTGCTCAACGAGTGGGTTGTTGAGTGCTTCCAACCCATTACAAAGGCCTCTACGATAATTCTTCATCGTCATCAGCCACAGCATCAAGAAAGTGTACATAAAGCCTTACAGGTGTTTAGCGAGTACCACGGTTCTCCGCAGAATGACGAAAAATTGCATATGGGCTGCTTCCCTACTTCACAAAAATTATGATGATTTATAGCGTAGTGGGCAGGCTAGTGAAACAAACCCACGTGACCGGTATGGCAAATTGAGGCGCCATCTGTTGACTGGGATCAGAATTAAAATCTACGTTCTGTCTTTTTCCTCCCAAGTCTCTTCAACCCCCTCTCTGGCGGGATCAACTCCCTTTCCTGCGGGATGCGCGCTTTCCGCCGCCTTGCTGGCGCCGGGCGCCGCCGACTTTGACATCCGTTAGAAAGTTTCGTGTCTGGCGTTGGTAAGGCATGTGTTAGCCGTCGTCGCTCGTACGTTTCATGGTGCTCGCTCGCTGTGTGCTTGTGCGACGCGATGTTTTACGACTCGCGCTGTTCGTGCATAGTGCTTTGTTGCTCGAATACTTTCAAAAACGACTGATTTGAAAAGGGCACGATGCTGCGTTTAAATCGTTATACGAACAAGCAGCGGACATGAAGCCCATGCGACGTAACTATAGTTACAGGTTTACTACTCTCACAGAACCGCGTGCTTGAGTGTGTGCTTTGCATTTGTCTCCGGTTAATTACTCGCCATCGCCTATAACCACGTTTGTGAGACATTAGATAGATGTATGAAAACTTGTGCTGCTCTGAGACGAACAAACGAGTTCACTTTTGCACGAGTCGACGGCGCTCTTTATCTGATTGAAACTTGCCCTTTTCTTCAGGTTGTATTTCGGAACGCAACAGAGCTGATCGGTGCGCCCAGAGAAAAGCTGAAGAATTACAGAATCGGCGCACTTCAAGAAGAGATGCCATGAATAATCCGATATCAGCCGTTCATTTTCTCCGCGTTTATCATCACTAGTTATATGAAAATCAACGTTTTTGGAAATGTAGTCAATAAAGTGCGGCCAATATTAGTTGTGTTATATGTGGAGTTCATTTTGACATCTTTAAAATGATCTTTACGTTATTCTATTTTTAGGTATTTGAACTGCTTTCATTGTTCTTGCATTCCAGGAATGTTCAATTTTGTTACGATGATTTTGTGCAATATCGTGCGCATATGTCAGAAGCTGTTCTGCATTTTTGTCAGTATAAAAATTGTGTTTTTGAATACGTGCCCTAGTGTTATGTTCTGTTTTTTATTCCACTGTTCTTTAAGTTCTTAACTTTGCCGAGAACTTTCGTGTTGTTTAGTGATCATGAACACGTGTATGTTAATCTCCTGTTGATAACTTCTGTTAATCTCCTGAGCCTGTATCTCACCACATTTGATAAAAATGTTTATTTTCGGAAAGGAGGACAATAAAACGAGACCAAAGATATTTTGTGTTGTGAGTGCAATTCATTCTTTTGCGTTCTGGCACATGCTGCACGACTGCAGTGTTTGCAGAATGCCTGATTGCAAATTGCGCACATTCAAACGCGCGGCGCAGTACGCGCAGCGGATGCAAAACAAAAAAAAGAAAGAAAGCGCCCGGCGCGCTGCACGGCGCAGCACGCGGACGAGGGGGTCATAAAAGAAAGGGAGAGGGAGCCCGCACACGCAAACAAAACAAAAAGAAAAAAAAACCAGGCGCGCGCGAGGGAGCTAGGAGACGAGGCGCGGCTGGTGTTAGTGTTGCCATGACGACGCATACCGTGTGCGCCGCCATTCTGCCGTTCGAGTCTCTGAATCCCAGCCGCCAGGATAATAACTGAAGGGGCGTTTGGCGCTGCCAGCGCTGACGTCATGAATTAAGGCGTCCTATGGGAGGTATACGGAGTAACCTCCCTCTGTAGTGGGTTCCTGGCAAGTGCACTTCTTTTGGTTGCCAAGGAAGCCCCCCTATTGAAAAAATCCATACGTACGGAGTCCGCAGATACGGACTTATTGGAATATGGAATGCCATATCACCGTATCATACGGATATCCGTACCTTACGGATTTCCGTATGATACGGTGATATGGCATTCCATATTCCAATAAGTCCGTATCTGCGGACTCCGTACATATGGATTTTTTCAATAGGGCCATAAGGCTCCCATGATCAATTTCCTCAGGCTCTCAATAAAGTTAATTCCTTCTCTCTCTCGCTCTCCGTTTCTCCGGTTAACGTATGTTATAAAGCGTGGTGGGACAGTTAAATAACGACCGGGCGTCACACAATATGAATTACGTAATTAGTGGGTCGTTTAAAGCTTCCAACCCATTACAAAGGGCTCAGCCATAATTCGTCATCGTCATCAACCACCGCAATAACAAAGTGCACATAAGGCCTCACAGATGGTACCTCGCTTCTCCGCAGAATGACGAATTATGTCGTGGTGGGTGCTTCCCAACTTCACAAAAATTATGATTTGTGGCCTAGTGGGTACGCTGCTAATGTACTTGTATTAGTAGCCACAAGGGAGTTTATAACGGGCTCTAGAAATGCTGCTCATCTAGCTTTTGCTGTGACTGTGCTGCGCTTTCCGCGCAGGCCTGGCGTTTTTATTGTTCAACAACGCACAGGAGAAATCTCCCACCGCCACCACCTTGGAGGTCCAGATCTGGTACTAGCGTTACGACTGGTTACGCACTACGAGGGACGAACGGGTGCCGCTTTAATCCCATAAAACGCGCCGTTGCAACGACTGTCCCATTCGGCGCGTTTCCAATACAAGTTTCATTTCGTCAACGTATTATTACACCGTGAGGTGGCGGTTTTAGCGCAAGCCTCGCTCATAGCATCCATCCACATCGACAAATAGCTCTCCGACGCTCGCCTGGCTGTTGCACCGCGTTCGCTGCTCGCCCTGTGAGAAGTAACGGCTCTGGCTAGAGGGAAGACAGGACGCGCGTAGCGTTTCTCTTCGTATTTCACGACGCTTTGAAGGAGTGCATATCGAGCATTAGTGTTTATTATGTGCTTGTTGATGCCATCTTTGCGCGGGATTCACCATATGTGGAGTCCACGTATATGTTAAGAACTTCAGCTAACGCAAGGTTAAATCATGATCGTGGGCGTTTGTCGTCGGTACGGAGATGTGCCACTAGGCGTCAACGTGAGTGCGATGCGTCCACTTCAAGCGGTGCTATATCTGCCAAACGACGGTCGAGATTGAGAAGCTCTCATATACCAATGCACAATGAACAATAAACTACTTCTGTGACGACACGTTTCACTTTCGTGTTATACCGATTCCTATGGCGGAGGGATCAACCAACCTTTTTTTTTTTATTCATCACAACCGCGATGCAAAATGTTAAAGCACAATTTTCCGATAACCGCTTTTTCATTACTACGCGTGCTATTTACTAGTGTTTAGCCATGATACGTGATTTCTGTACTATTTTACTGCAGGAGTCCAGCTGTGACCAAAGCCAAGAGACAGACTGGTCAACCAGCCCAATCCAGCTCTGTCCAAGGTTCTCCGGGAACAAGCGGCATGAATAGAAGGCAAGGTTCTGCCGCACTGACAGCGGACAAAGGGTTAGTAATTTGAATGCATCATGTGTTACTGAAATATTGTGAGAAATTTAGTGTACACGTCATTCAAGCAAGGTTATGTTTTCTTTATAGATATTGATTTTTCCTCTGGATATCTTTCGCCCACTCTGAAATGAAATGTCCTCATTCATTACATTTAGGGAGCTAATGGAGATGGAAATGCAGCTGTATATTTCGGGTGCTCTGATTCGTGTTTTCATAAATGAGGGATTGGGGCTCTTTAGCACTTGATTTATTTTAACACTCTACCAAATGAATATAGCAGACAATTAGGCCAAGGAAAGCATAGGAGACAATAATTGGAGACAACTGTGGTTGTGATGTAAATTGAAATGAAATAAAGTGGACGAAACATCACGCCTTCCTTTTTAGGATGCGAATCCAGGACAATCGAATCACCTGTCCGACGCTGTTCCGATTGAGCTAAAACGCAAGGCGCTTTCCCGTCACTTAAATTCATTTCCGTTTACGTCCTCATTACTAAGCTTCCCTTAAAGTGACATAAAGAGCCAAACGATTTTTCTCATATTAGTAATCTTTCACGATACCAACAACACCACGCTTGCAGCGAGAAGACGCTTAATAAGCGACAAAACGCGCAAAAACGAAATGTGGGTGGCGACGCCACCTTGAAGTTTCCGCACCATTAACCGTGACGTCACATGTTTTGACGGCGCCTACTAGGAACTGCGTAGTTCCCAATCGGTAAAAATGAAGTACATTGTCCTTTGAGGGGGCCATAGACTTAACCTGCCAAGTTTTGGGTAATTTTGTTGCGCCAATAGCGCCAAAATACGAGAAGTACACTTTGAAATCCGTGACGTCACGAGGGGAGATTTCGGCGCGAAACTTAAAAATGAAACTTTCAGCTTGATTTTCTCCTCTATTAATAAACCTATGATGGCGAAATTTATGACATTTGAGTTCTCAGAGCACAATTTATTTATCTAAACCAATTCATTGTTTCTCTTTAGTGTCCCTTTAAGGACAACTATTACTGCCCCCTACGCCTTGCTTGGCCTAATTATATGTTGGAGTAATTTGCTAGTGTCTAACCAAGAAACGAACCCATTGAAAAAAATATTCCCCTCTCGTTCGAAGATGTCTCTATAATGCTCAATGTGTTAATCAAAACCAATGGCATTAGACCGCAGAGCGATCAGTACGAAGAAACTTCTGGGCCCGTACGTGGCCTGCGAGAGCATTACGTGCGCTTTCAAAGCGTTCAAACGCTTTCTTGAAGACAGCGGTATTGCTGACAATTATTAAGGCAATTGCGTTCCTATTACTTTAAGGTCAACTATTAAATTTATGTCCTCCGTATGTCCTGGTTATGATGTGTTGACTGCTGTGATGACTAGAGACATTATTAGGGGCTTTACTAATTCCATTTCGCACGCTTTCTTTTGCGTTACGACGCTGTTGTTGGACGTATGTGTGTGTGTGGTTTATTTCTTTCCGCATCCTATTGTTTGTGTGTTTATTTGTTGTATCGTATCTGTGCCGAGCAGCTTCTAGGGTAGCGTAGCCTTGTATAAACGTAGCAAGGGGATGGGAAAAAGAAGCGAGGGTGAGGAGAAGGTAAATGAGGAGGGCAGAGGGTAAAGTATAGCATAGTCTTGTATAGTATAGTGTAGCAAGGGGTGAGTGAGGGAAATTAGCGTGAGAAGTTGGGGAATGCCACCCCTGCTTTTGCGCTGTTTTTTTAGTATTCGCACCAATAGGGCGTAGCTGCCACAAAATTTTTTTTTATATCCTACTGTTTGTGTGTTCATTCGTTGTCTTGTATGGCCGATCGATTTTCGAGAGCGATGAAGTAGCCAGCACCCTATTTGTGCGCCAACGTCTCCATAATATCTTATAAATGAAAAAAAAATATTTCTATTGCAGGTCCACTGACAAGGTCAGTGTCTCCAAACCAGAAAGAGACATCAAGACTACGGCCACGAGGTCCTTGCAGTGCGGAGTTTGCAACCAAGTTTTCAAGTGCAGGTCGAAGCTGCGAACACACTTGTTCGCTCACGTAGGCGAAAAACAGTACGCCTGCGACGTGTGCGGCAGGAAATTCGTGCAGAAGAGCGACCTGGTGATCCACAGTCGCACGCACACGGGAGAGAGGCCCTTCGAGTGTTCGTCGTGCCCGGCCGCATTCGCCCGCAGCACCACTCTGAAAAGACACATGTTGACCCACACTGGGGAACGACCGCACGAGTGCAACACTTGCGGACGGAGATTCGCCTTGAAAACAACACTAGCGTCCCACGTAGCGACTCATTCGGGGAAGAAGACGGCCGCCTGCCACGTGTGCGGCCGAAATTTTTTACGAAGAGACGCACTCCGGCGCCATGACCGTACGCACACTGGCGAGAAGCCCTACGTCTGCCACCTCTGTCCCGCCACGTTCGCACACTTGAGCACGCTGAAAGGGCACGTCGCAAGGCACACCGGCGAGCGACCTCACAAGTGCGACGTATGCGGGCAGAGTTTCGGATCGAGGTGCAACCTTTCCAAACATATGATTGTTCACTCGGTGTGAAGAATTTTAGCTGTCAATTCTGTAGCCGCAAATTTAGTTCTAAACAAGCACTGACAGAGCACACCCACACGCATACGGGCGAGAAGCCGTATCTCTGCCACATTTGTCCTGCTGCATTCGCGCACAGTAGCAACCTGAAGAGGCATGTTCTGACCCACACCGGTGAGCGACCTCATGGGTGCGACGTATGCGGGAAAAGATTTACCCTAAGCGGGAACCTTTCGCGCCATAAGCGTATTCACTCAACGAGTACCTAAGCTTGACTGTCGAATATGTAACGTACAACTTAATATAAAAGTACACCTCAATTCTCATATCCACATCTATGAAAACCGCAACGACTGCAGCATGAGCTGCATGAGATATTGAGAGCCTTGTATCTTTAGAGAAGCGCATGCTCATATCATCCACCCTGAAACATCACACCGAGCAATTAGGCAGTAAAACAGACTCATTAGCGCGCATATTGCCCTCAGCCATGCAGCGGGCATACACCGTGTATGTATGAATTGCATTCAGGAGTCGCGCCCACAATATTGCATTTTAATTTACAGGGCGCCTGTGGGCAGTGCCAAGCAGGCAAGTGCTCTGGCATGAGTATCTCTTTTCAGTTCATCGTGTATGCACAATTTTTCTTTTAGAGGTGTTCCTAGGGTTTTTGAGATACTATTGAAAGATGCACCATAGATTAATCTTGCTGCTTTTGAAATGGGCTTTAAATATGTGATCTGTTGTCTGTGACAATAAAATGTGCTCTTTAGACTGTTTCCGTGCATGGTTCCCATATTCTTTACACGCGTGTGCATGTGAACCGAAGTGATATAGATCAGCCAGGAAATAACTTTAAGGGGTACTGGTAGGAAAATTTTAGTTATGTTTTGCGTCAAATGAAAGGTCATGCCCCCAATGACGTCAAATTCGGAGCAGCTGCGGCGTTGGCGGTGTTCGGCAGCGCTAGTCGGCGGCGGGGAGGCGAGCAACGAAGCGTCCACGCCCGGCGCATCGCGCATTGCTAATGACGTATACGTTTAATGTAACCCAAACGTGGACGGCAGTGACAATGCCAATAGCGTTACCTTGTGAATATTTGTCCAGCGACAACGTATGAAACACTCTTGTAGTGCATGAGCGTTCTGGCCGAGGAAGTAAAGGAAAGGCACTACACATGGAGCGTAGGCAAGCACACTCATCAAGTATAAACTTGCTCGCATTCATTTGGAAGGCGAGTATGAATGTAAATATCCACGAGTGTGCAGCAAGACGCGATTATATGAACATGGATGAGTACCTGAGTTTGAGAACACGTAAGTATGAGAGTCAACCCCGATGAGTGTTTGTGTGATTGTGAGACGGGAGTACTATGAAGGTGAGTGAGTACTGTTGCGCCTCAAGTGTATGTCTCCAGAAGTTCTATGACCTCTGCAAATTCCGGGCGTCACCATGTGAATGTGCGCGTGTTGGGGGCAGTTGTATGCGGGCTAGCATAAGTGTACATTGTGCAATACGCACGCAGCGGTGTAGTTCTGATCGCATGTAACTGCCGATCGTCGATCGTGATCGCGTTACCGCAGGCATCGAGCAACACGTTCAGTTGAAAACGTTTTCGATTTGCGCGCTGCACTAGCACGAAACGGAAATAGCCCAGTGTAAACTGTACGGTGAGACTGTAACGCGTAGCTCTCTGCCCAAGCAACACAAGAAAGGCTAGAAAACTACTAATAAACATCTAGACAGGCGTGAATACTATAAGATTAATTGAGATGTTAATTAGACATATGCAGCTTGAAAACCACTTCTAGCTGTGCTAACGCCACGTTAATATACGTCTACAAAACTTCTTTCAAGAATTCTAAAAAGCTTTTAGCGAGAACTTTTTAAAAACTTTTTTAAACATTTATGTTTAATTCCAGATTTAGTTTTAGCAGCGCGTACGAGGGTCATGTTTAGATCATTGGCAAAAGAAATCATCCTCTCATTTACATAATGATAACGCCACTCCTGCAAATGCGTAACCCAGGATATGCGTGCGCACAGAAGAAATTGGGGGGGGGGGCTCTAATCAAGTGAATGGGGTGCCAAGTCTGCCCCTATACGTTTACTCAGTCGCAAATGCCTGTCACTGTTTAAGGTTAATGGCAGCCGAGCACCGCGGTGATGTTGCATTCCAAGAACTGTTTACTTCTGACCTTAACACCTCAAAAGCCGGGCACCACATGCAGGTCGTTGCGAGAGAAGCAAATCAACGCTTCATTTCCATGTTTGTATCCATTGTATAGCTTGCTCTCTCTCGGACTCGACAAACGGAAGGGGGGAGTGGGGGGGGGGTGTACGGTAAGACATCGCCCTGCGCACGCGTATGCAACCCAGGCATATACTGCACAGGTAACACACCATGAAATCGCGCCACCGTTATCCACACTGTGGTAACATGGTAAACGCAATCCCGTATTCCGGTGACACGGTAACGTTAGAAAGTGATGCCGACAAGAAAAAAAACCGCAGTCGGCGGCGGGGCTGCTCGCAACACCAGCGCTACCCGCCGCGGCGCCATCGACCGCGTGGGCAGGTATCTCTCTACGGCTGGCCTGTCCTGCTCGGCAACCAAATCCGAGTACATTGTTATTCCATCACAGGGACGCAAACCTAAACGGGTCTCTTTCCATCTCCAAGTACAGGGGATGCAAATCCCTCCAACAGATCACATCCGCATCCTAGGACTGCACCTACAGGCCAATGGTGGCAACTCCACCGCTCTTCAGCGAATCGACCAATCTGCCATTCAAATTGGTCGCTTCTCAAGCGGGTTGCCAGCAAGCACGCAGGCATGCGCGAATACAACCTTCTTCGGCTGGTTCAGGCATTTGTCTGCACACGCATCACCTACGTGGCCCCCTACCTCCGCCTTACGCGCGCTGATCTCGATCGCCTCGATGCTTCGCTTCGCAAGGCATACAAGACTACCTTAGGACTCCCAATGTCCACTTCTACCTCCAAACGTATGGCCCTTGGGGTGTCGAACACGGTCAACGAGCTTATCGAAGCTACCCTCACGTCCCAGTACCAGCGACTCTCACTCACGCATGCGGGCCGCGCTGTATTGCACCAAATTGGACTCATCCCTTCGCGGGCGGCCACCACTTACCAAGACATACCGACAGCTCAACGACTCAGCCTCTGTATTCCTCCACTCCCCAAACACATGCACCCCAAACATCACGCGGATTGCAGGGCCGACCGTGCGCGCCAACTACAGAAACGTTTCGCAAGTCGCTCCGATGTCACCTACACAGACGCCTCTCGGCACCCACATCGCTCAACAATGGTGGCTGTCGCCCTGGCCCCACACCGCGGTTGGAGCACGGCATGCAGTGTAATTCACTCCACCGATATAACAGTTGCTGAAGAGGTTGCCATTGCTTTGGCAATGACCGACCGTACAACCAAGGTGATCGTAAGCGATTCCCAACTCGCCATCCGAAATTTCGACGCGGGCCGTATCTCTACACAGGCATACTCAATCATAAAGGATCACACCCCGCCTACCTCACCTCGCCTTCTTATCTGGGCCCCGGCCCATGAACCTCTTAGTGGACACTGTCGCCCGAGATCTCAACTGCCGGGCGGAGTTCCTTACGCCTCACACTTCCCATTCTTCGCCCTCCCAGGCCTGTGAAAAGCTAACTCCTTTGGTTACTTACAAAGACCTTCTACAGTACTACAGACTAGGCCGTCTCCACCACCCTCCAGCTCATAAAGACCTCCCCCGACGTGATGCCGTCCTGTGCCGCAAGCTTCAGACGGGTGTCTTTCCCAACCCCTGGCTTTATAGCAAGGAATACCGACACCTCGTGACACCACACTGCAGATACCGCTCACAGTCAGCCACCCTCATACACATGGCGTGGACGTGCCCACAGTACGCTGACGCTTCACACACAGAAGATACGTGCGAGTCCCTTCTGCGTACCACCGACTCAGCACAGCAACGCCGGGTAATCTCACGCGCATTGGAGGCCGCGGCGTCGCAGGGCATTCCCGCTGACCTCCTCTAAGCAGCGTAACCGATCTCTGGGTCGGTCCCCTCTTTTGAGAGAAATAAAGTTTTGATCATCATCATCGCGGAAGCGCGGTTATCAGTCGTTGCTGCGGTGAAAACCGCGCGGCTATCGAAAGCTAGCTTTGTGTGACGAAGGCGCGAGTTCTTTATTTTTTTAGCGCCATCGAAAGGAAGACAGGATATTACGGGGCATGCATAGAACTATTTAAGAATATGAACGCGAAAGCTATGCAGTAAAAGCTTGTTATAACTCGGATTTTAGGGGACCGGGAAAAAATGACCGAATAAACCGAATGCCGAATTATCGAAACATCAACAAAACAATAAACAAGTCCCCATTACATCAATACATTTTCTTTTTCTGGATCAATACGTAAATGCGGCACTTATTTCGCATAATAGGAGTGTGAAAGCCGCAATTTTCGTCATTTGGGACTTTGTTCTTAACCCTTTCAGCCCTGAATTTTTTTTAACGGTTACATAATTTTTTTCTTCTTGATATTGCTTTTTTATCACCTCAAGAGCACGAAAATAATTTTTTCTGAGCATCCCATCAGTCTACGAGAAAAATAGCGTCATGTCCTAAATATTGGACACCAGGGCTTAGTGGTTGTGAAGGGAAATATGGTGAATTTCGATATTGCTATTTATTTTACTGTGTTTACACCTGAAATTGTTTTGAAGCTAGCATGCCAGCAACCATATATGGGTTACTGCGTCTCAACGGTCCGAAAGCAAGTTTTTGCACTCGTGGCACAGTGCTCTTCAATGCACTTGAATGGCCATTATCTAATTATTTGACACCTTGTAAGATCTAACATCATAATAAGTTGCCGAATCGTCCTTTGGTGCACCGCAATTGTTGTCGCTCGTGCCGGCATGGATAAGCTGATGGAACTGCACTTCATCCTCGTTATCTTCAAGCCCTCTCATGAGCCATTCTTACACTGCAGCAAACGTATTTGGATCAATTATGTACAATCTCGCTGTTGGGAACCCTTGCAAATTAGCAAGATAATGCAGGCTGATTTCCCGAGTAGAATAACAAGAAATTAGAAGTAGACACAAACGCTAGGGCTCGGGTCATCATGCATTGCATTCAAAGATCTCACAACCACTAAGCCCTGGTGTCCTATATTTAGGACATGAAGATTTTTCATTGCAGCGGCCTAAACGGAAATGTTAGGGAAGGCCCCTTTTGTAACTAAGCCATCAATAACTTTTTAGAAACAACAAAGAAAATTACGATAGCTACAGAGAAAATAGTTATTCAGCAAAATGTCATCAAATATTTGGTTGCGGCATTTGTCGTCTTTTTCACCTTCTCCCATCTTCTTTTCGACATTGCAGGCTTCGAGGAAGATGATGGTAGAAAAACTACTATCTATGTTTGTACAGGTGTGTTGAGGATACCACACACACATTTTTGAATTTTGTAGTAGTTTATGTCACAATTTACAGCAATTTTTCTTCGCGTCCTTTTTATAGGACGCCAGGGTCGAAAGGGTTAATGACACCACGGCTCAAACTTTTGTCCCTTAAGGTGAAACGTGCTCTGAACCCATACCTGATTACGAACCGCCACCTGCACGCGCACGTGACGGTAATTTTTTCTCCAGAAAAATGACCGGCAACTGATCGTTCGTCTATCACAATGTAGGAAGTTAGATTTGTGCCAGCATGCGGACCACGGCTGAAGCTCTTCATCATCAACACCTTCCACGACGTTTGAGTTTTGTGACATTGCGCACGCATTGCCCGAAGTCAAAACGAAACTACTGAGTGCCGCATCCGCTGTGGACGAAACCGTGGTCGCCAAAGACACGATCGTAGCGTCCACGCAGTTCTGAAGGCACGCGCGCGGCCTACGTCCAGAGTCGAAACGAAAATGCTGAGCACCCCATCCGCTGCTGAATAAACCTGGCTCGCTAATGGACCATCATCGATGGCGACTACGCAGCTCTGAAGGCACGCGACGAAAACGATGCTCTTGCTTGTGGCAGCTTTGAGCCCAGTCGCTATCGACGCGATCACAAAAAAGAGCCCACGCAGTTCGTGTGAGTCGAGTAAAATCGAAAACGAAACAAGTTTGTTGCAGCTGCTGAAGCCTGGTCGCCAAAACGCGATTGCGGTAAGCTTGTGTATGGCGACCACGCGTTAATGAAGGCCGGCGGCCGTTTCGGTTGTTCGCGAACGCTGTTTTCGCTTCTTTGCGTCTCACATTAGCGGCGCTTCGTGCCTGGCGTGCTCCGAGGATAGTCCGAATTAGCCGGGCTGCGGCTAAATATGACCGAATTCACGAGAGCTTGAAGCCATTAAAGGGGTCTCAAACACACGGCCCGAGAACGTTTCGCTAGCGGCCCGCGGCTTCACAACGAATAGGATGGTTGTGACTTTGCTCATTGGTCCTCGCATTATTTACTCGCCCATTGCGATTAACAACGCTTTGTTCGGGTAGCCTACAAAGGGGGGGCAGGTCTCAAGCATTCTTTTTCCGAGAGGCACACCATGGGGTCGCGATGTGTTAAAACATTACCGCGGAACAAAATCTCTAGGTCTGAGAATCGGCGTCCACATTTGTGTGATGCTGGAGATCAGTATCGACATGTTTCTCGAATCCGGACGCCAAAAAAATCCCGTTCTGAAATAACCCATATATGAAATATTGGAAACGAGTTCTTTCAAATGGCAGCTTGAGGGGACATTTTTTTCGTATCGCTCCCAGCCCCTTCCGCGCCTCAAAGACCTTCACTGTCCCTGCTCTTGCGGGAATGAAATTGACATCCCTGCATTAACACAATACATACGTTGACCGCGATGAGAGAACATGTCCGAATTATCGGATTAACACGTTTGGAAAACGTAAACTTGAAACGAATTTCGGGGCAGGGGTTTGAACCCTTCCCCCCTTTGCGTCCACGCCAATGGTGCAAGACACTGGTCGCCCCCGCAAGACAAGCGCTACCGACGCGACGGCATTTCCGCCGTCACCCCTAGCCCAGAATGGAACCGCCCGAGCGCGACGCGGCATCGAGCTCTCAAGACAACGGTGACAACGGCCTGTCTGGATCGCGCGTCTTGCGAAGATAGCTGCGTTTGTGCTTTGCCTGAGGCGCCTTCCCGTCACCCCCTCCGCTCGCAGCACGTGCGGCTGGATTCCATTCAACTCAGCTCAGCTTCTTGGGTCTCCTGCAAGCCTTTCTCGCAAGGCAAGTATGAAGACATCTTCATTTCCCGTTGCATATGCCATCGTGTACTAGCCCGCATGAATCTTAAGCGTGTCGCGGAAAGGCGAAGTGCGCTGCTGTTTTGAGTTGCTACCAAACTGTTCTGCATCTCTCGGTTACCGCAGCCGGTTCGCCATTTCCCGTTGATCTTCATGCAAACCGAATGCGGCATTTTCTTCTAGAAATAGTGGTTCTTCTCTCTGAAGTGATGGTGACTCCTTTAGAATAAGGTTAGTGAGAGTTTTGTAGGCATGCGGAAGGTGAAAAAGACTCGGTAGGCCGCATGCGCAAAATTCGAAAACCGCCACGGACCTTTCTAGAAACAAGGGACGTGGCCACTCTGGCAGAGGGGCGGCCCGAATAGTTTCGGCTGTTCGTCTTGGCTGGAATGTATACAATTTGTGCATTTTGGTAAGCGAGTTGATGCATTGAATGTCCGGTTTTTTATTACCCTGTATGAAACTTTCGTCATAGCACGTAGAAGGGGGACGACTTCGCGTTGGGTAAGTCGTCCTTCGGTCAGCTGACGATGGACGCAAAGCCACCTCCCAACCGTTTCTCTCGCTCTCCGTGCTCTTGGAATTCTTTGGTTAAACGCCGGCTTAAAAGCCTGCCGCGTTATTCTAGCCTTTTTAAGCGAAGCTCGCCATAACCATAACGGTGGCGGCGTCGTACGCGAAAAAATCAAAGCGCCTTTCTTAAAGAAAGGTGGTTGAACGCGAAGCTTTCTTCCATGCGAACTGAATCAAAGTCAGTGTCCAAAGCCAACGACCACGCAACAAATCCAAGAAATGCTGACCGACCCGATGCGATGACTATATTGATTTGAATGGCTGTTTAGGATTGTATTTCTGAACTTTGCAGTTGATTGAAGACATATTTCTTTAAGCTTCATAGCCTTTATTATGGATCACGTAGCCGTTGGTTACACGCGCTCACTCACACTATTACGGACGTCTATACACTTGCACAGTATTGTCTTGTGATCGCTGTGGTAGACGGCCAGAGGGTCTCCGTAACGTGACACAGCTTGCTTGCAAACGTGATATCAGTGCAGGAATGGTGTTACATCGCGGGTGTCTGCAGCGTTAGTTTCAACGAGTAGCGATCTAGCATGGTCTATCTGCGGGCAAGATCGCGCTTGCGTTCTCGTACGGCAGCCTCTTTGTTATGCCGTGCGCTGCACCCGCGCTCTACGAGTGGTGACAGCCGGGAATGCATTGCGTGACTCCCGTAATGCAGTGCAGATTGATACACATCGTGGCGTTGCAGTTCCCATTGTTTTTATCGGTACAACTGCGAATGTAAGCTGTAGTGTTCTACGATGCCGTGCACCACTGTTCTGTTGTGCGCGCAGATGGTGAGGTTCTGTAAGTTGGCTTTCCTGCAGTGCGTATGCGGCACTCACGGACTAACCTGTGAGCGTACAGAAATGTGGCCGTGGAATGGTTCGCCAGTGACATGCGTATTTGTAGGCGCCGTTTTCCAATAATTGGTGCTCTCTCGATCGTGGGCTTCCTGGCGATCAGCCGTTTCTGACTTGACAATGTGATCTTTTTGTCGAGGCGACTTGTCATGACAGGCCGCCACATTTCATTGTTGCCTGGATAT
Source organism: Rhipicephalus sanguineus (assembly GCF_013339695.2). NCBI lineage: Eukaryota > Metazoa > Arthropoda > Arachnida > Ixodida > Ixodidae > Rhipicephalus > Rhipicephalus sanguineus. The sequence goes on along the minus strand of NC_051182.1, from coordinate 170,631,660 downwards.
GAACGGGTGGCCGTCGTTGTTGCCTGTAGCAACTGAAGTGTTTAGCTGCTATAGACACGCGGATGAGTGTTGAATTCCCGGCATGAAGGAAGGAAGCATGGGGATCACCCTTGAAACGCACTTGCAACTACGCTCTTGGAGCTAGCCCTAGCACAATACCTAGGAAGAGTACATAAAAGCTACTCCTTGGTGATATGGTGGCTAGTGAGTGCGTGCCGCAACTTGCAACGTGTTAGTGAAAGCGCATATCCCCATCAGTCGAGTTCTTCTGTGCCTGCCTAAATATCTCCTTTTGCCTGCTGTGGTCGTTTTTTGTAATATTCACAGTATGAATGAATAAGGATGGAGCAGCAGACCTGAGGGGAATTCCATGCAGCACGGCACTGAATTTTCCGACGTGGGCGAACTATTGTACAGCCTAACGAGGAAAGATTCTGCTCGATTTTTGCTTACGTGCTCATTTTTGTTTATCTCGGACAAGATAAAAACGTAGCAACGCATACATTTCCTAAAATCTTTAGCTTAAAGGGATACTGAAGTTGAAAAAAATAAAAAAAGGAACATCGAAATTCTTTTGGGAACATGGCACTATTCCGATAATTAGTTTATTTCACATACTTTTGAGGCGTTGGCTGTCTTCCTGGAGGATTGTGTACGTGCGGCTGCTGTACGCCAGTGCGCGCGGAGCGGCGCATCGACGGCCGTGACGTCAAGCGTCCTCGCAGCGGAAGCAGGTGACGCGCTTTCATTTCCTGCTACTTCCCTCTCTCCACCTCTCCTTTACTTCCTCTCTCCACTTTTCACAAAGGCACTGATAGATGCCACACCCGGGAGCATTGTTCGCTGCGGGTGCCGTTCGTACTGGTTCTAGAACCGTAAGGAGAGCGGAGCGGGTCGAGAGACGCGGACGATGGCTGGCATGGCTGGCGCGCCGATTTCCACTAAAGTTAAACGTCACATTCCTTAGTTCACGGCACGGCCTATAGACGCGGCAGTTTGTGAAAAACGCATTAAAATCATTATTTTGGTCCAGTTTATGCCTGTAAGCAACGTTGTGTTAACAAATTTTAGCACCCAAGCTTTCAGTTGGGCTGAAAATCACGGCAACAAATGTTTTGGTCAGTATCCTTCAAGTAATGGCTTACTGACGTCAAACTGTGATAAGTGATTTATGTGCTGTTTTATTACAGGTATCCAGCCATGGCCAAACCCAAGACACGGACTTCTCAACAGGCCTCCAGCCCCGTCCAAGAAACTCCAAGGAAAATCTACGTGAACACGAGGCGAGATTCCGCCGCATCGACAGCAGACAAAAGGTTAGCAATCTTTGCGCTTCACGCGTTTCTGAAATGTTAAAGGAAATTCCTAGTGCTCGTTTTCAGTCCAGGTTATTTTTTTTTATTTATAAACATTGCTGCCTTCTATCGCGCATTTTTTGTTCGTGTTTTGCTAAACTTCATATTAGCATGAACAATCGAAGTTTAATATTGTACAACATAATACACATTGCAGAAGTTGCGATGTTATTATATGGTGTCTTTTTGTTTGTTACGAGAGTAATAACTGAATAAGCTAACCTGTACATAGAGTCGCTGATGTGTTTCGAGCCGTACCCGATCCGAAAACCGTGCCCGAACCAGAGTTTTAGCCGGGGCTCAAGTCCAACGAATATTCTCGCAATGGGCCTAAACCCAAACTCATCCTGAACCGAAAAAGATAATAACGGTTACCGCTTCAGCTTAGAAATGGTTCAAGGATACAGAGCAAAAACGGGGACACAACATATAGCACGATTCTTCGTCGGCTTCTCCCACTGGCAAATCGTGACGGCTGACCTGTACAGTAGTTCACGTGAATGGCAATGCACTGTATACTCGAGAATCCCTTTCTGTGGCAATGAAGGGAAAGCTACGGGGGCGGAGCGTCTGCACATGTACTGATACGCGAAGTAGTCCGGTTTGGACGCGCGTCTCGTAACGCCGTGGAAAGTGATGGCTAGCGTTGCGTTTCGACGCAGACGCTGCTTAGCGTCTAAGGTACGGGTAAAAGGCGCGACTTTTTCAAGCACGCGAAAACGCAAAGTGACAATGTATAAAGTAAAAGAAATACAAATATCTCGCTCGTGTGCGCTGCGTTCCGTGTCAAAAAGCTACATGTATAAAATGAAGGAGTATTTTACATCTTTCACGCATAAAAAACGGACGCAATTGTGGGACTACATTCATTAGCGGTAGGATACGTGCATTGTGGCTCTGTAGCTTTCCCTTCATTACCACAGAAAGTTGTCCTCGAGTAGAGATATGGACTGAAAGCTATGCGGCTATGTACGCCTAGATGCTTCCACTTCTGAACTAAGCCATACCACTATATTGATTCGCTCAGCCGCTAAACATTGTTCGAAGAAGCTTCGCATATTCTCCGGGTTCCCAGTCAGGCGGTTATCTCAAAAGGGAGGATTGAAGTTCTTCATGCGAAGAACGCATCGCCGCTTTGAGATATAGAAAAAGCGGCCTCTAGTGATTATTGTGGCGTAATGGAATTCAACCAAATTCAACGGAGAAACACAAGCCGAAGCACTGATGAGCGCAAGGAGCTGAGAACCAGAATGACGTTACTGTTCAAGGCAACAATTACAGATGTGTCTGGACGTCTGGGAAGAATATCACAGTTGCACTCTTCTGCGTTTCAGGTTCGGTTTCGCTGCTGAATTTGGGTGAATTTCGTTTCATGCAATTATTACTGGAGGCCGCATTTTCGCAATCTCAAAGCTGCAACGGGTTCTTCGCATGAAGGACTTCAATTCCCTCATTTGACATAGCCGCCTAACTCAAATAAATAAAAGCCAATTAGTAACGCTTTCCTAATTACTGTCAAAAATTATGTCTTTAGAAATCTTGAGATGACTGCGGCTACAGAATTGGGCAGGCATCAAACAAATATCGCATTTCCCTGATTTTTTGTGAATTTTGGACATATTTCTTGAAAAACCCGCCATGTATGTCCTACTGTTATACCCACAGATAACGAAGTCAAGGAAGCTATAAGGACCACCAATTGAACTGTCTTAAGGTGGGGTGAGACATTTAAAGTGAGTTTAAAAATTTCGCTGTACATAAGTGGTAATGAAAACAATGGCTATAAAATGTGCAGGGTGTATAAAGGTAGACGCAGGTTGCAGTGGAGCTCGAAATTAGTTTCAAGTTGTATTTAGTGCTTTTTTATTTTAATTTTTTTTTCAGTTTTTCGACATACGTATCTTTTGTTAAGATCTGCTATTAGCAGAGCATTGCAATTTTGCGCAAAGGTAGCTAGTAACACGTCAGAAGTGGAACTAAAATTGTGAGCGGGCAAGAAAAAATAGATTCGTTATTTTTTTTACGCTTGTCGATGTACGAAAATTGCCGCTTATCAATGGTGTCTTTTTATACTAAAAAATACAAATGCACCTAGGCTACTTATTCTAGTTCAAGTTATGTGAACACCGCCAATTAACACACGTGAAAATTTTCATTTGCTTATGCCTTATAGCTCCCTAAAAAAAGGTACACAAACTCCAAAGACTTTGTTTTGAGAAAAACGCAATAAATTACGCATGGATACACGCGCAATTCCCGTCTACGCGTCAAAGAAAAAGGACCAAAAATTATTTTTGAAGCCGCGAGTTCCCAAGTGTGATATATTTTCTGAGAGTTGAAGAAATTCTCTATCAGGTGATTGCAAAATCCCAAAATTGATTCTTTTTTTGACCGAACGAAGTCTCACCCTACCCTAAGTGTGTCGAAGTAATTGTGACGCAGATTTGAACAAAGTAAAGCGGACGAAAAGACAACTTGCCGCCGGCAGGTGCGCTCGCTGCCAGAGTCGAGTTTTCTTTTCGTCCACTTTCTCCACATTTGTATGACATTTACTACGATGCACTCAAAACAGTTCAGTTGACGTCTTCTATGCCTTCCTTGGCTGAACGATCTGTGCGTCTTCAATAGTGTTTTATCAAGAGGGAAACGAGCACCTAAGATTCCCTTCTACTTGATAAACTTTAACGTAACTTACATCACAACTATTACGTTGTCACATGCACATACCACTATCGTAATATCTCCGTTTTCCTTCTCCTTTCCTGCCCTCCTCCTCCCAGGGCCTTTCTGTCCTGAATCCCTTTCCCCTATACAGAGCCGCATGTAGGTGCCTTTACATACGCCCGCAGAATTCTGTTTTTCATTTAGGAGCTTTCTCTCTCTCTCACCCTTTCAGTAGGTGGGATCCGAACCCGCAACCTTCGAAGTAGGCATCCGATGCTCTACCGATTGAGCTGTGACCGAAAGCGCTTCCCCGTCACCTTAATTCATTTCCGTTTACATCGTGATGAGTAAGCTACCGTAAAGACGAA